>NC_048894.1:90754859-90771538 GCF_011077185.1 Oxyura jamaicensis | reverse complement strand
CTTCCTTCCTTCCTTCCTTCCTTCCTTCCTTCCTTCCTTCCTTCCTTTCTTCCTTCCTTCCTTCCTTCCTTCCTTCCTTCCTTCCTTCTTTCTCTCTCTTCCTCTTTCCCTCTTTCCCTCTTTTTTGGATTTTAATCGAAGCTGATTAAAATGACAATTCCATGTTTATTGAAAATGCAAGGGTTCTGGAAAAGGACAAATATTTCATTCTAGAGAAAAAGAAAAAAAAAAAAGTTTCAAAAGTTTACACAGTGGGAGAACAAAGTGTTTTGGAAACAATCAAAATGTTTTGTTTCTGAATGAAATGGAACTTGGGAGCCCACTTCCCATGGCTTCCACGTAGCCTGTAAGATCCAGTGAGAGGAGGGACCAGGAAAACACTGGCTGAGTCAACTGGGATTTGAGGCTTGCAGGCTCCATACTGCAGAGTTAAAAGTGAAGCTGCAGCAAAGCTAAAAGTCCCAGGGTTCTGCGGCAGGACCCTGAGGGTTTTTTAATTGCACGTGGCAAAGTTGTGCTGGAATCCGACTAAAAAACGCCACAAGTATTACAGGCACTATGAGCTGTGGCAGCACCACAGCCTACCAGGTGTGTTGTCAGGATATCCTGTTTTGTTGGCAGTTTGGGTGATTTACATTTTATTTTTTTTTTTAGCAGTTTTACCTCGGATAAACGTCTTAGTTCTCAGAAATTGAATTTTCCAGTAAAAACATTCTGTTGGAAAATCCCCAATCTCACAGACTTTCACTGCCTTTCTCAGACATGTTCGTTCTTTCAGGGCTGGGACTGAGGATTTTTAGGAACAAACAGGGTGTAAGTGCAGTGGACTTGGAGGAGGAAGAGAACTTCTCACTTAGACATCTGGAGGCTGGACAGTAAGGGTGCTATCCTTCAGTGTGCTGTGATTACATCTTATGTATTATACAGGTTTAGCCACATTTTTGTGAGCTATTATTAACGCTGACTTGCAGCATACGCCTTTGGAAGCAGTACAGTCAAGGCATACCTGCTTACAGTGGGAAACTAAAAAGCCTCAAATTTCCTCTTGGCTGCCTCCTTCCTCCTACACCCAGCTCCGTCCATGTGGTTAGAAAACAGAAGCTGACATCCAGTCATTTTCTACTGTTGGAAGAACACTCATAACAAAACCCACATCCCCTGTTGTAAATGCAGTGGAAGGCCGTGGAACAGGTAAATTTGCAGACTGCTTCTTTTTGGATTGTTCGGATAGGTGTCATCTCCATTTTCTTGCCTTCATGTGATGCTATTTTGGCAGCAGTAACAGGAATGGGCATCTTACTCACTTTCTAATCAAATTAGCCAGGCATCCTCCCACTCAGATGGAAGTCTGGTTGAATTTTCCATCTTGGATTTATACCTAATGGACATGAGTTCGGAAGCACTTTATCTGCTCTCAGGCTTTAGGTGCCTTGTCACTGAAGTGAAGGTACTGTGGCAGCTAGCTGTGTTACTTTTGTATGGCTGCACAAAGATGGAATAGCTCCTGGAGGGAAAAATAAAATACATCTATTTAAACCAGCTAGGATGATCTGACTTTTCATTAAGTGCCAAAACGAGACTTAAAGCAGAAGCATGGAACAGAATGGCAGGGATTGGCAGGTTAACAAGGAAAATGCTTGACAAATTCAGGCAGGGCTCATTTTAGTATCGGGAGGCATCACATAGTGTTTGAGGTAGCCGTAGACCAGGCAGGTATGATCTGCAGCCCTCCTTTGCACAGAAACACAAATGGCTACAGCGTTCTGCTGGGATTTATCACTACAGCTCCAGTTATTTCAGTGATGCTTTGACACTTCACAACAATTAAGATAATTTTGTTTAAGGCATGTTTTGTGTCACAGCCTTAATTTTGCAGATGGAAAAGATTATTTTTAAGGACATACTGATAGTCCAAAGTCCAATTTCTGCTTTACTGGTATAACCGAGAAGAAAAAAAAATTGACTTTCTACTTCAGATGCTTGTGTTCTAACAACTACTTTGCATCTATTTTTGTACTAAAGCTAGGCTAATTTCCAGCCTCATTAATTAATTGATGCCATGAGTGTTGCATCTTTAAAAGATGAATTTTCTAACCATCCCTCTGGAGACAGTTCCTAAACCACCAGGTATTTAAAGCCACCTTCCTGTCTGAGATGGATTCACTTTGGGAACAATCCCTGTACAATTAAAAATTATTTTTGGATTTTTTATTTATTCATAATTGTTAATACGTCTGAAACTCATTAGGATGCTAGACTTCATTTATTAGAACATCCTTGAGCGGGAGCAATAGCAGTAAGATTCACTTCATTAAAGACAAGGGTAATCCATATAGTAATCAACCTACTGTTCACAGCAAAGAACTGCATTAGCCACTGTTAGTTTGAGGCAGAAACCTGCAAAAGTCAAAAGTCAAAAAAAAAAAAAAGAGAGAGAGAGAGAGAGAAGGTAACTGACTTTCTTTTGGTCTTCATTCCCTAGTGGCTTGGCCATTGTGAGCTTGTCTTTCCACATATCACATACAATAAAGCAATATAAATTAGCATGGGCTTTGATAAAGCTTTCTTAGATTACGTTAGCTGTGCATTTAATCCCAGCAGTGGTTTTACCTTTGGGCCGACTGGAGACATTGCAGTCGTGCCTGAACCAGTGTTGGATCTGTTCTGTAAATAAATATATTCCTTGTTAAAAGGAAAAGTAGGCACTCTCTTAGGGCTACCCTACTACTTCTCATCAGTTCATCCTGAGGACCAAGTCACATAGACAAGTTAAAAGGTGAGGTGTGTTCTGCAAGCCTCCCTTCCCTGCTTTTCTGGATAAATGCTGGAGGCTTTAGCTGTGTAATTCCCTCGAGTGCACTTCATACATCCTGCCCCACTTGATCCTGCCAGCACCAGGGCCTGAGTTGGTGCAGAGTAGGAGGAGGAAACCACAAACTTCCTTGCTACCTAGCCCTACAAAGGCTTGTACTTTTAGGAATGTCCTTTTGTGTCCCGAAGGACAGGACCTGGTACAGGGCTAAGTCCCAGTTTTCTGCTGCTTGCGCCATCACTTTGCATTTCCCAGTTGTCTTAGGGACGAAGAAGGCACAGAGTTACACAACCTCTGTGCAGCACCTAAATCATAATTGTCCTCTGAACCCAGTCCATGAATTCACATATTATTTACAGATGAGCAACAAGTGTAACCCTTAGGGAGACCCACCCAAGACTAAAGAGAACATTTCCCTAACACAGAGAATTGGGCAAGTACAAGCCAAGCAGTAGCTGCCAGTCACTGTCAGGAATTTCCACAACCAGGTACATGAAGGTATTAGCCCAGCATTCAGAGATGCTTCACCTGACTGAGCGTATTTCCAGTGTACAAGCTACAGATTGGCCTGACAGCTAAATGTTTCTTCAGTGGCCACCCTTTCCCTGAATGGTATTTCATATACTTACAGATACAAGTTGCCTCCAGAAAGATGTTTTGGTTTATTTTTCTTAAAGTGATGTAGAAATCCAGTTAAGTGACTGCACACTGTACATATTACTTTACCAGTGCCTTTACACTGTTATAAATACCAGAAAATTACCAGAAGTTGTGTGTTGGAAACTAAAATTATGAATGAAATCCTGCCTTGATCAATTCTGGAGCTCCAGCTTTGACAGCAGCAGTTTTGGGATTTGTTATTGAAAGGTGCTGGGCACTCTGTGTATTGCTTTCATTGAAAGCTGGAGATGTTTAGCACCATAAAGAACTGGAGAAATGTAATGTTGTTGAATCAAAGTTGTGCCCTACTCTCATAAGGCCATATATTTTTGTGAGGAGGTACCAGACCCCAGTCTTTTATCCCCCCCAAAAAAGTAGACAGCATTACAGCCTTATGAGTTTGGAGAACCCAGGTGCAGAGGCTCTTGTGGATTTCCCTTTCAGGACAGCATGTTATGATGGCATTTTCCCTCAAGCATGCAGTCCCTAAAAGGCCATGACATTTATACCCTTGTTCCTTTCTGAACTTCAACATCCTCCGCTATTGCATCTCCCTGTGACTCACACGGTTTATTTATCCCAAGAAGCATTATACATTTGATGCTTAGTTCAATCCCATTTTGGCAGTGTTACCATTAGCCTTTCAGCTTTACAAGCAGCTGTATGCAGATGATGAGATTTTTGCAGGCTTATTGCATTTCTACACATGTGGAGAGCAGGGAACAGCTCCAGCACCATGCAGAAGCCCAGTGGTAGGCCGGGGTCCTCAGGGAGGCCATTACAGTGGTGCTTCACCTCTCGTTTCAACATGGCTGCTGCCAGCAAGGGTCTCAGTCAGTTGATGGGGATGACTTGGGGCAGAGGAAGGTTGGTTGGTTGTGCTTTTGGAGATCATCACTGCGCACATACTGGTGCTTGATCACAGCACTAGGTTATCTGCACCATGACTTTCTGGACTACAACTTGGATTTAAAAAATAAATAAAAATGCAGCTCCAAGAAACCACGGCCGGCCATGTCCCACGCATCACTCGGAGATCTCTCACAGGCACAGCTCCATCTACAGCAGCACCTGCAGCAATGACCACGTAGCCAGGCGGACCAACACTGGTCACACAGGCTGTAAGGAGGGGGCAAGGAGACAGAGTTCAAATCACTAATAACGTGGGCTGTACACAGCTCTTCCAGGGAAAATGGGAGTAAACGCAGACCCAGAACTTCTTTCTATGGAAGAAACCGCATTGCAAATATTATTGTAAAACAACACCGGTAATAATATGAGCTGACATAAACTGAAATTGGTTATACTTTGCTTTCCCTCTCCTTCTCCAGTGTCTGAGTCTGAGTTGGAATAATGTGTTTTCTGCCTGTGATAACATTTCCTATGGTTTTTTTTTTGTTTTGTTTTGTTTTTTTTTTTTTCACATTATAATGCAGTTTAATTCATTCATTTCCTTAAAGAAGACAACACTTACTTCCTTCCTGTATTTGGCATTAGTCAATGAAGTGCAAGCAAACGTTAACTGAATTCTCAGAGATGCGGATCTGTGCTTTCCTTTTCTAACTGAGGTTCAAAACAGCTAAATGCACATGGGGAAAATCTTATCCCTATGCTGGAAACAAATTCAAGATTCAGAACCAAACAAATGTTAATTTCAAAGCTATTTGTGGCCAAAAATAGGAGTAATGACAGTTATCTCAGAATCAACAACTGGAAGAGCTTGGGTCTAAAATCCAGAAGTCACCAGGGTAGCAACCTTCAAACTGTTCATGTCTTAGAAATGAATCTCATCCCATATAAACAGACTTCGTATGTCTTGGTATTTGGGGATGGATGAAATCAAATGCATAGGAGAGGGATTAAGAAGAAGAAATGGAGTGAATCTTCAGGGGATCTTGAATAGCTTCTGTTGTGAGAAAACAAAGCACTTTTCATCTGGGACTACATAAGGCACCCATGCACTATCCCATGCTTCTTTATAAAGTTGTGCTGCTTTATTTCAATGGTTAAGTACAAATCAAAGCTACATCTTCTTTCAAGTCACTGTAAAAAAAAAAAAAAAAAAAAAAAAAGTAATTTTGGCAATCATTCTGGGTCATGCCTTTACAATTTTAGTAAATTCTTATGTCCTTCCTTATACTTTTCATCTTCTGTACTGCTGTTAGAGGAAAGTTATTCACAAGCTTAAAGCTAAGCCAATGTGGAAATGCTGCAGGATTAGAGCGTAAAGAATGTTTGAAGTCTCCTATTTGAAAACCGACCTTGTGAGATTAACAATTGAAAGATAATTTCATCAAAGATAAAGATAAATGAATGTTTAAAACCCATTCTGCATTAATACAATGCACCTTGATTTGAATAAATAGGAGTCTGAAAATCTGTGCTTGTATTGACTGTGTTCCAACTCACCTTGGAGCCCCAAAGGGAAAGGTGAAAATATAACCAGAAAATAACACTGAGGCATAGAGTATCATAATAGTTCGCCGAGACTTTTGTTTGATTTTGCCAATCCAGCTGCATTTCCTTAAATGTCACAAAAGAACATTAATTTTATCTAGCTGTGTTGATTGCAGTGCTGAGTGGTAAATGACTACTTCTTTCTCCAGTGCCAGAGAGGGAAAATGTTATGAAAGAATGCGTAGGATATATTGTCCTTCATTTTTTCTTTAGATCTATGTACCCTTTGACATTCCTTGTGCTGTTGGGAAGGCTCTTCCTACTGCCGTCAGGGGAGAGATGGATCCAACCCCAAGCTCTCAGCCCAGCGAGACCTTATGCACATTCACAGCTGTGTTCAAGGTCAAGGAGCCAAGCGGTTAGCACACTGGGAAATGCCAAGGAGAGGGTGAGGGACTAAGCTGTCAGCTTGGGGAAAGCTAGGAAGCTAGTTCTTGGCTGAACAGAATTAACAGCCATGAACACTGTAATGGACATATGCGTGTAAGTCAGGTTAAGTCTTTACCAAAAGTAAGGCATATAAGCATCTATAACTTCAGGTTTCTCCCCACAGATTATATTGGAGACTGATGGGTTTGTTTTTTCTCCAATACACCTTATTTGGAGATAGGGTTTGATTCCAGATCTTTAGGAGTTTTTGTTTGTTTGTTTGTTTTTTAAGTGTTTGTCTGAGTTGCTCTTCTACAGGGCTTGCCCTGAAGTGAGCCTTCATTTCTCCTGTGAAATCTGTCCCTTGTTGTGCCTAATATTTATTCACCTGTCTGAAAGAAAGGAAAAAGACTGAAAGCTTTCCTCTGCAGGAGAGCTTTCCTCAGAAGCAGTCCTCAGAGGTGCATGGGAGGCAAATCCTTGGTCCTATCAGCACGGTGGATGGAGAAATAGCTAGGCTGACAATCTCTGTGCAGGTGGCAAAAACTGGACTGCACGGCATTGCCCAAGCACAGGTGATCCTATACATGACTCTAGAGTAATGCTTCCTCCTCAGACTCTGTATGTGTGTAAACAGCAGGGACATAGAGATTGGTCTATTGTGGGTGTAACCTCCACTTAAGCTCATACGCTTCCAAATATGCTACTATCTTTGTTGCATTCCTGACGGTGCAAACCATCTCCACCACATGAGGTGACCCAAAACTGGGATCCAGGCCGCAGCACTGGATAATTTAAACCAGCCTACCACAGTGGCTTGAAAACTAAAAGTAAAACTTCAGAGCTTTCAGGAGAATTCCAAAAAACCGCTCCGGCACAAAGGTATTGCCTGTAACAGAAGTTACGGTAGCATTGCTCATGTCCAAAGGGAAGTCATATCCTCTTTGTGATAAGCTTGTGTGTGCAGGTATGGGTGTTCCTGTAATTACAGGCAATGCAAAAAAAAGTATGGCTTGCTCAATAGCATACCTCCACCACCATGGCAGACACAGATAGGAACACGTCTCATGGTGGAGCGGTCCCCTGGGTCTCCTGCTCCTCCTGGTCTTCTCTGTGCTATGAACTTTTTGCTCTGAACTCCCCTGTTCAGTCCTGGGTACAAGCTCTGCTTGCTGCTGAGCATCTGACTACCTCCAGCAGCTCCGTACACCACATGTATCATATGCCTGGTCTCATGTTTGTCCTCATCTCAATTTACATTACTTTCTCTATGCAGGGAATCTAATTAGATCTATATTTTGAAGCTCAAACACACTTACAATAGAAGTGCATCATCATAACAAAGATAAGAAGCAAAGATGCAGAATATCTGGGAGCATCCTACGGAAACTGTGAGCTACTTTACATGAAAAAAAGGCAAAACTCTTGAAGATAACCTCAAAAGAAAGAACTGTGCAGAGGCTCTGCTGCAATACACGTCAGAAAGAGACTTGAGGAGAAAGGAAGAATGAAGCTGTAGAGTAAGACACTTAAACATGAAATACAAATCCTGTATCTAACTATTTCAGCTGTTATTGTGCTTAATTTCAGCGTGAACACTCTAGCAACCACACAAACATAAGCAACAACACATTCAGCTCAGCTTAACAGGGCTAATACAGCTGGGAGGTTCACTATTTTCTTTACAGCTAATGTCACATAGTTAAAATAAAAAGAAAAATACACCACCCAAATCAAAACCCCTTCATTTCCAGGAGCTGTAAATGATTATTACCATGCTGTAAGCTAGTGTAAACAGGTTCCTGGCCCATGACTAAGGCTTGTAGGCCGTATTGTAATACAACCAGCCGCGTGGAGATGTTCCAAAAAACATGAGGCACGGAAAGAATTCGGCTGGGCTCGCAGGGCCCCGTATCCAGTTTCAAGCTCCTTGTTCGATTAAGGGCATTTCTGCAGGAAACGGAAAGCTTGAGAGCAATGAACAGTGACCTTTACGGTTCACAAGAGGAACTGAAAAAGCTAGCGGCAACTGGCAGGGCTGTTTCTGTGTGAAGAGCATAAGCACATGGACATCAAGTGAAGGAATGGGTTTCTCAGGAGGTCCACGTCTCTCCAAGTACCACCCCAGGGGAACAGAGCCACAGGGGCAGGAGTGGGGCTCCCTGCAGCAGCAGCCTCCCTTTTTTTCCCCCTTCCTCTCCCTTTTCCTCCGGAGGAAGCAGCGGAGCCCGGAGCATGCTTCAGTCACCAGAGGGCGGCAAAGGACTGGCAGAAACACCCGGGAGCCGGTGTCCCTCACACCGAGGGGGGGAAGCATCACACCTTTGTGATTTTGTGATTGTAAAGCAGGAAATAAGCGCCCTGTCCTATAAAAGCCAGGATACAAGAGATTTTTTTCCCCTTTGGTTTAAAGCTACGTTCATTTTTGTTTCATGCTCTCCTTCCATTTTTTTTTTACAAGCTAAAATCAAAATAAAAAAACTCCGGCAATATTTCCGTGACCTTACAGTCGCAGAGCATGAAGGCTCTGAAGGATTTTATTTTTCTACAGCTCTATGGTCATTTTGCCCCCGACTTTCTTCTATGTGCTCTTGGTAACTTCAGACTGTTTTTACAGCCTTGGCTGTCGTCTTACTGACCTCATCTTTCTGAATAATCTGTGAATATTATCTTGCTGTGGGGTTGTAGCTCTAGTGCATACCTTTCAAGGTACTTTCGTCACGAAGGGTACATATGCGAACAGCACTTCCTTCGGGATCGTCACCGGGGCTGTTCCTGACTCACCCGTGAGTTACCGACCTGCAACAAAGCTCCCTTCTCTCGGGATGAGTACAGTCACACACAAAGTTACTCAAAAATACCTATGGTTGTTCACACCCTCTCTGCCGTTCAAGTGTTGACTTTACCCAACAGGTATTTCCCTTTGCACTCAAAGTGAGATTGCGCTGCTCTTGTGTTAGAGAGTGAGCAGGGCTGGGACACAGCTTGAGCCTGTTCTTGTTAATCACCCAGCAATGGCAAATTACTTGTAAATACAAACTTAAAATCCTTATAATGCAGGCACAAATGGAAACAATATCTTTTCTGTTTAGAAAGACGCTATAGGCCCTGCTGGTATGGATTATCGCTGGGAGAGTCTATGACTAAGCACTGCATGCCTCAACCTCTATCAGCTTATCTAATAAAATATTACTCCTCTCTAGAAATGCTGTCATCTTGAATTTTACCCTTCAGAATCCAACAGAAATCTTTACTCTTTGCAGCTAGCTTGTACAGTGTATCCATTTGACTGGATGGCACTGGTAAAAGATGACCGTGAGCTCTTCTCTCTCCTTCATACCTCCGTGTCCCAAGTATACAGACCATTGGTTTTCAGCACAGACACTTGCTATAAGCACTAACTGTGAATTAAAATAAAAACCATGATTATGTCATAAGAAAGGTATTTTTGGCCCCCAAGGAAGCAGAGTATCAGTGCATCAGTATCATCTGCTGGCCAAGTATAGTTTTGGCACGGATTTCAGAAAATTTCTATTTCTTGCTCTTTAGTTAAAGTACTGAAAAGGCAACTAGCCAACAGAAAGACAGGGAAAATATGGATTGACAAAAACCTAGAAAGACAACGTTGGCAGAAATCCATAGTGTTTTTGGCTCTAAATGACTAGTGGTTTTCCTAGATCAAATTCTTTCAAATACATTAAGAACATCCTGAGATTAGTTTCTTTACCTTTTTTTTTTTTTTTCCCTAAAATCTCCCCAAGTTCTTTGTGCTATCATAGGAAATGCTATGCTATCATTTCCTGCATACTTCCTAACTTTTCTCTTTTTTTGACTGCTGTACATTTCTGATAATTTTCGCTCTTTACAATATTTTCCACCTGTTTTCCAGAACAGTGAGAGCATAGGAGGCAGTTTTCCTCGGGGAGGATTTTCTGAAGGGTATCACCACATCAGTTTAATCACTGGGCTTTTTGTTTAGTAATTTTATTGAATATAAGTTGAATGTAAGCAGACCGTACCCAGCCTGCCACCAAGCACATTAAGATAACAAGAAAATAAAACAATGCTTGCAGATTGTGACCCAATACAATTCTGCTGCTATGCATAGCAACTATATCATGAATTTTAGACACTCCTAGCTCCTATTAAGATTATAGCATTACATTTACATTGCAACTATAGAGCAAAATCACAACAGCCTCTGCAGTAAAGGACAAGAACTGATGGGAAGAGTCCTTTAGGTTTGGGAGCAGGTAATGAGTCCTTTAAAACACCATTCCCTAGATTAGACTTTCAATGTGGATCACTTTAGCAGACAACAGAAATTAGGACAAACGACTTTCATATAGTTTTACTTCAATTTCCTTGTATTACTGAGAGGTCTTCAAACTGGGGCAGAGTCAACTAAAATATCTCTCTCCTCTGAGATGGCTAATAATAGAGGTTTAAGGGATTCATTTCTGAACCTCGCTCCCTGCCAATAAAACTGCTTTCTTCAAATATAATCTATTTTCTCACTCTCAACTTACTGTATGACCATTTTAAAAGTGTTTTACCCTCTTCCATACGCTCTAGACAAACATGATGTAATTTTAGAATGGAAAGTATTATTTGGTTGATCATACCATCTTATATTAAAAATAAGGTCAATGTCTTTCAGCAAACCCAACAAAAAATAGATTTAAGTCTGGAACCTCCCTCATCTAACAAGCCCAATTGTCTTTTTCCTCTCGAGCCATTTTTCTTCTATAATGGTGTACTCTGCAAATGATAAAGCAAATCAGAAATATAGTTTCTGGGCAGATGGAGCTTTCCACCTGCCTTTTGAAGTGGGCTATTAAATCACAAAATCTGGGTCTTCTGTGTAAAGAATATTTTTGACATTACCAGAAACAAGCAACATGTTGGCTCTTTTTAAAAGTAGATGGTGCCGTTACAAAACACTAAGGCCTGTTTTCCCAGGCATTCAGCATCATAGAAACTTTTGCTCTAATTGAGCTTGACCAAGTCATTTGAATTCCTGCTCACTTTATTTCATTGCATTAATCCTTTCCAGCTCATCCTCAGAAGGGGCTGGCAGGCAGTAGTTTCCAGCACTCAGAGTTCTGATGTCACTTTCTAAGCTCATACTCTTACATTGTCTCCTGAAATCCAAGCGGGAGGAGTGGCTTCAAGAAGTCGAAAGAACATGTCCTGCGGTAAACTGCCTGTACAATTGGCTTGACAATGATTTTTATTTCCTGCATTTCATCTCTCATCCTGTGATGTGTGGAGTTACAGTGGAGCTTTATCTGATGAAGAAGATTTGAGATACCGAATGCTCTTTTCACTGGAAATATAAGCATAAAGGGGAAAAGATGATGGATCATTAATGAGTTTGTTAAACTAGCCCTTCAGCTTACAAATGCTTAGGAATATGCTTTAACTTTATGCATATGAACAGTCCTCCTCAGCTTCCATGGGACTCTTTATTGGTACAGAACAAAACACAGGAGTATGTGCAGCTGAGAGTCCCAAAGTACAAGCTGTACTTTTATAATAACCATTTCAATACAAAAATATTAGTTTTGTCACCAGGGGGCATCTTTTCCCCTTCCTCTCTTAGAACAGAAATAAATAACAACAAAATTTGAAACAGGCTAAAATGGTTATTGATTTCTGGTATAATACCACAGTCTGCCTGGCTGCAAAATTTCATGAAAATCACTTTTCATGTCATACTATGTTTTACATCCTTGGCAGAATATTATTTTCAGCTGTAAAGTGAAACAAGTTCCATTGAAACAAGTTCCATTTGGCACTCAAAACAGACGAAAAGTGTCTGTAAAGGTTACATTTTTATATGAAAATGGCATGAGTTTTGCTCTAACATATAAAGAAACAATTGCCATCTATTTCTTCATGTAATTCTTTAATTTTTTTTTCCAAGATCCTCATAACAAGCCAATCAAAAAATACAGTTATGTCTTACTTAAGACTTTCCTAGGCCTTAACTATAAGAAATAAATAAATAGTTACAGACATATAACTGCTTTTGGATGTGATGATATGTCATACTACCACTAATATTTCAGTGTTTGGTATTGAGGGCATCAGCCAAACTTTTCAACCATGTTTGATCTTGCAAAGATAATTGCAGCAGCACTTCACAGCCATATTCCACAAAGCTGTTTGTATTCTAAACATCCCTATTCTGTCGTGCACTACAGATTGTATTTATTTCGATAGGAAGCTATGAGCAGTAGGAAAGCAGGCTATTTGAAAAAGCCTGGGTTTAAGAATACTAGATGTTCATGCTTTTCATGAACGCCTGTCTAAATTTACACAAGATACATCTTTAATGGTGGCAACTGCCTCAAGGTGTGGGAGAGAGAACAAGAAATGAATGAACTCTGGACCCAGCAGTGGAGCCCATAAGTGCCACGCACAACTTTCAGATGAAAGGACGCATAAAACCGCCTGCCACAAATCTCCAGAGACCCTCGGGCACACGTGACTTGCAGGAAATGCCTAGCTGTTGTATGAACTCTTCACATCAATAAGCACAGGGAGACTGTAAGCGCCTCACCATTTGCTTCGTGCCTGGTATATACCTCTTCCATTTCCCTGAGCTGCGCAGCCAGCATTTCCCAATAGGCAGGAGAAAAGATTTTTACGGATGTGCAGTCAGTAATCCTAGTGCCGGCAGTCAGCAGTGCTGCCAGGGATGAATTTATTGAACGCACTGACTGTGTCTGTAACAGTTGTCTTAATATTGACAGGGACAAACTAGCCAGACCTGCACATGCTCAAGCATAATGCTGCAGTATTTATTAACTATTCTTATCTGTGAACATCCTACATGTTCTCAACGTGAGCTCGTATATAAACAAGGTGATCTGAATACCAACAAAGAATACGTTTAACTCAGGCACTGTTAAAATATTCTCTCTTAATTACCCCTTTGGTGTCATTGCAAACAGTGTGCATTAACGAGCTACCAGAGAGCTTAGGGACAGAGCTCATGTGCCTGGCTAGGGGCTGAGCTGAAGCAGGGGCTGAAGGGGCTCTACGCTGCTTGGCAGCAGTGTACAGCCGTCATTCACAGCCTGGGTCAAGCTCTGTGCCCCCAGCCCAGGCGTACCAGGAGGAGTAAGCCGATTTATTTCTACTGCAGGCATGAGAAAGGCTGGCTGGGCTGGGTTCTTAACAGCTACTCAATACCAGATGCTTTCTGTGGTTTCATATCAGTAACTTGCACCAAAACTTTCTAGGGGAAGACGACCGCTCTCCTTGTATTTGTTTTGAGAAATAAATTGTTTGTCTCTGTGGAACTTTGCAGCACGGTGGCAATGAAGCTTGTTCCTCTTTTCTCTTCAGAAGTATACACGTAAGGTGGTAGAATAGGGGAAATAGGAAAAAGAGGAAACAGGTTTCCTTTTCTTGCGATTATTTCAAAGGTTCCTTTCACTTCTTCAAATGCACAAAGAAAATCTCTTGAAGTGGTAGCAGCCACTTTGCATATATACTTCTAGTAGCAACATGTGGTCCCCCAAAACCAAATCTTTTAGCAGGCACTCTGAACTCCTTCCTCACTTCATGCAAATTGGGGCTGAAATTAGCAATGACCTTCAGAGACAGCACTGCAAGTGATAGTAAGAGCATTTGCAATAGAGTCTCTGGGTTTATGTTTCCAAAGAGCCTTGTAAAAATCTTTTCTTCTTTGCCTATGCTGTTTTGGTGGCCAGCAGAGCAGAGGTCATTTTGTTTGTTTTACCCCTCTCATGATTTTGCTTTGCCAGACATGTGTCTATAAGACACATTACAATTCTTTAAAAACAAATTGTGTCATGTTGTAAAAAATAGCTTTAAAATCACTGTGTCAAAGGCTATTTCTGTTCCCAGCTATTGAAACTCTAGCACATCTTCACTATTTTCTTTTTTGCCTTTAGAAAGTTGTTGATCTCATACCCACAAGTGAGCCTAACTTTACAATTGGAACAACTGATGAAATACGGTGAAATCAATAGCGACGATGTTAAAATAAATATTGTGCAGAAAAATAAATGTTACTATTTAAGAAGCAGGAAAGGTCACAGGCTATAGAAAATAATGAGCACATTCAACTAAACCACTGTATCGCAGTTAAAATGAAAGCCCTCTGATCAGTGAGTCATCTCTTTGCGAGTGCCTCTCTGCTACATCACTTGTAACAGAAACCACTTGCAGATCCCCCGCCGGTGTTGTCAGTGCTCAAATCACCGAGGCACGACTGTAGGACCCCGTGGTACGGTGCTTGCTCCCGTTTAGTTTAAGTGGAGCCTTGTCTGATGGTGAAACTTGCAGCAGGGAACTATATTTAAAACACGGTGACTCATTCATCTTATGGCTTTTTGGAGTCATTAGTGGGTCATATAACTATATATATTTCATTCATGTTCCCATTATAGTTCCTATTTATAATTGTAGCTGTTTTGCTCCACTTAATTCTCCTAATAAAACAGCAGTCTCTACCTGTCTCACTGTAAACAATCTCCCCCTTTATTTTGCGGTCTGCTCTTTGACATTTTTTTTGACAGTCTGAGCTGAAATTTCCAGATAGGAGCATACCAGGTTGCAGCAGCATTTGGCTTTCGGTGTTTGGAGCTATCGACTCATAGGGAAAGGTTTGGAGGAGGAGAATCAGGAAGGGTACTGTTCAATTGTAGGGAAAAAACTGGACTTTAATTTTCAAATTATTTCCTAGTAGTCTCCGCATATCAGCTTAAAAAAGCTTCTCTCCAGTCTTAAAATAGTCTTCCAGCAGGTTGAAGATTTCAAAAATCCTTTTGCTTTGCTATTTCCATCAAGGAAAGAAGTTACTATCTTTTTTTCTTTTCTTTTCTTTTCTTTTCTTTTCTTTTCTTTTCTTTTCTTTTCTTTTCTTTTCTTTTCTTTTATTTTCTTTTCTTTTTTCTTTTCTTTTCTTTTCTTTTCTTTTCTTTTCTTTTCTTTTCTTTTCTTTTCTTTTCTCTTCTCTTCTCTTCTCTTCTCTTCTCTTCTCTTCTCTTCTCTTCTCTTCTCTTCTCTTCTCTTCCCTTTTTTGTTTCTTTCATTTCTTTTTTTTCTTTCATTTATTTTCTCTTTCTCTTTTGAATAGATATGAAAACTTAAGATATGTTTCAATAACAAACACAACAGTTTATACAGAGTCTTATCATGCCAAAACATCTTTATGCACAAGCATCAGCAATGAGATCAGCTCTGCTTTGAAAACAGTTTTTGTTAGCTATCTATCGGGCTTTACAGAGAGAGTAATGTTACCAGCGGAAGTGTTGGCGGTGATGTCATGTTTGTAATTCTAGCATTATAAAAGTCCCATATGGAGTGGAAGGCACGAAAGGGAGAACATGTGATGGTGCTATACACAGGTTTATTTACAGAAACAAAGCCTGAGGTAGTTAGCCAAAGGTACCCAAACTGCTCAGATGGGCAAGCTAGCTCCACACAGGAAATGCAGGTGTCTGAGCACTGAAAACTGCAGTTCCTAGCAGGGCTCGATTGCCAGTGGCGTTCCAAAACCTGCTTACTTCCTAGAGTCCCTGACTTTAAAAATAGCAAAACATCTGTATGTGATCCTTCAAAGACCAGCAGAAACCTCCCCCACCACCCTGGGGATCACAGAGCTGTTAGATGCCACCCTTACCACAGGTTTAGTCTAGAAATGCTGCCTTTGATCCTTGACTAGGAAAGTTGAAAACACTGACTGGCTTATTTCTCTAACAGAAGCAAATAAAAAAATGTTTCTTGGGTACCTGACCACTCTGGGGAATGTCTTGATATGCTTGGAGTAATCAGGAATGAGGACTTGGATCTGCAGTGTCAAGACGTGGACAATAAATCTTCTTCCTCTGGAAAGGAATGATCAATCTAAGGTTCAAAATATGGACCTAAGAGTGCAAAATGGCAGCAAATTGCTTCCTTTCTTTGGCCCACGTTGTAGAAAAAAGCAGTAGAAACATTCATGGCAGAGTAAAGATGAGCAAGCCAAAACTGGCCAGTGTTTTAGAAGGCTTAAAGAAGACCCCTAGAGACACTTCTATGAATAATAATATGTGGCACTCCAATCTGTCTCCTAAAATTCAGTCCCTTGAGGCCCTTTTAATTTCACCAGATTAAAAATTTTTCAACTAAAGCAGTCCTTTTCCTCTTCCTTACTATTCTATGGTTTCAGCGACTATATTAAAACGTCTTTCATTAGCACAGCACCAATTTTCCCTAATTAATCCTGCAAAAAGCCTAAGTTGGGTCTGGAAGTGATTGATAATGGTAATATTGTGCTGCATTACCAAAATATGCAGGTGGGCAAATGTGGAGAGAGGACAAGTAAGGGCTTTTGTAAAATGTGAGTAGTCAGCTCTCA
>NC_048894.1:90690136-90754459 GCF_011077185.1 Oxyura jamaicensis | reverse complement strand
AGAAAGAAAGAAAGAAAGAAAGAAAGAAAAGAAAAAAAAGAAAGAAAGAAAGAAAGAAAGAAAGAAAGAAAGAAAGAAAGAAAGAAAGAAAGAAAGAAAGAAAGAGGACCTTCCAGTATATGCTTTGCATGATTTTTTTAAATGATTTTCACCCAATAGTCTGCATTAGTACTCAAAGCCATGTAATCCTCTCCAGTGGAAAGAAACCAGTATATAAATGTTTTGTGTGATGTTCATCCTCTCAGGAAAATATATTGGAGAACTGGGAAATATTTAATGTGACCCTGTAATTGGTATCTATGCTAGGAGAGCAGAATTATAAATCTGTGAGTGATTCTAACACTGATATTTCCCAATTTGTGGTTGCACATCTCTGCAAGCCGCATGTTCTGTTTTAATGCTTCTATTCTATGTGTGCAATCCAAGGAATGACAATAGCCCTCACAGAGTTTCAGACCACGATAAGTCAGGTTAAGTATGAAAGGCATGTAAGGCCAGATACAATGTGGGTTTTCAGAAAGATTAGAGAGAGTGGGACTTGGACTAAATTTAAAACTCCTGCATTATAACCCGTAGTGTTTGCATGGCAGCTAACCAGACTGCCTGACTTTGATAACGCTGTCTCTATGTACCTTGATTTGCACTCCTGCAGTCACTCATATCTGCACGAGCAGGGCTGTGAAACCACAACTCTGGAAATAGATGAACCTAATTAGAACCCAGAAGCATGGCACATCGATCCTATTTGTGTTCAAGGGCACGCTTCCAGGAAATACATCCCGAGCGGACAGAGGTGCCTCCCTGGAGCACCTGGGGCTGAGATGTGAGACTTAGCAGGTATCTGCGTACGTAGCACTTCCCACCGCTGGCATCGGCATCTCTCTGCTGAATATGTTGACTAAGCATTCTCGATTCAGCATGTTGGCAGTTTTCCAGCATGACATGAGCTGGAAAATGTCTCCTATGGACTCTACGGAAACAGCCCAAAAGCTGCATGTGGGAGTCCTGGTATTACTCCAGAGGTGGGGATCTGGCAGTTCAGTGCTACAACATCCAGCTTTTAAGTCCTTTCACACAGACTGCTTTTTGTGTGTGTCACAACTTACAGAACCAGACAGTCATGTCAGAAAAATACAAGGTATCTTTGGATGGCTCATAGCAAGAAAACCTCTCCAGCTGCTTTATACCTTCAAATACCCAGAGTACAACTCTTCATAATTGCTGAAAGCTTATAGCTAAACTGAGAACTTCTCCTTCCAAAACAGGACTCATTAATATTTTCAGTGTATGGATTTTTATAATACCAGTCTGGAAATCAATTAATGTAGACAAGCTCTTGCCTTCTGATCCCCAGACTCTAGACCTAATTCTTTAGGGTTTCTCCCCTCGGGTACATGATAACCCTGTGTGCTGCTGGACTGGAATGTGCTGAGTAGGAAAATGCTGAGGCATTTGCACATTTCATTAACAACCTCTTAAAAGAAATATAGTTATGTGATTTTTTTCCCTTTCCATTACTTGCGATGTTCCGAAAGAAGCTGCTCTATTACTAATCTCCTGAAACATATGGTTTCCTTGTCGGGGATGGAGAGTGAGTGGGAAGAGGGAGATGATTTTTTTTCCATTTCTGAGAACATTAATGAACACTGCTGTATGATAACACAGGCAAAGGAAGGCTATTTGTGCTGTTTATGTAGGATGCCAAATAACACAGAAACTCTCATGTCATTAGTTGGTCTATAAGCCATCTGTTGGAAGTTGCTTTTGGTTTTCATGATGGTCACAACAGCATTGCCAGCAATGCAGCAAGAACAAAATAGCAAGTGTAGATTTGTTTTGCTTTTGTTTTTCTAAAGAAAGCCTTATTATAGTAGATGTGTGTGTAACAGCAAATTAGGAGACTGATTCAACTCCTCTTAAATGGAATGATTTGATGGGAAATCAAGCAGCAGCAAAGCACAGTGATCTGATGGCACCCAAGTTAGGTTTGGCATATTTTGCCATGTAAATCAGAATGTTAAAATAAGATTTATTTATTTTATTTTATTTTATTTTATTTTTTCTCTAGGGGACACATCAAGTCTCCTCATTAAGGCTTGTTGGTTGTCTGCTAAATTCAGAGCAGCATTTCCCAAGGAATTAGGAAAGGGGCATGTGTTAAGTTTAAAGACATTTTTCCAGGGTGAATACACATGAATCAGGAAACCAAATAAAGAGAAGGGAATTATTCAATACAGGAGAACAAGGACAAAGAATTGCAGCTTACAATGTTCTGATTTCACTTAAATATCAGGCTTTTCAAAAGAGTGTAAACAGTGCTCTTTTACTTTGGTCTGCAGCACAGTGTCTATTCCAAAGCTCGCATACTTGTCCCTCCCTTTAAAGCTGAGCTCGTACTTCACATTAAAACTGACACGACTAGTCCAAAATTAAAATGGACAGCCAGATCAACTACATTCCCCACCTACATCATGCAAATCGATCCACCAGAATGACGAGAAAAGTGCCCAACACTCCCTAAAGGCTCTATCCCGTATCTTTCAAACTTCAATTAAAGCAGTTTTCTGCAATGTTCCATCTCCAATTCAAATGATACAGAACCTAAAATGGGCTCCTGCTGTACTTTAGGGAGTGGTAATTTTGAAAGAAACAAAATACCTTTTACAGAAAATTAGCATAGGGCTACACTGTTTCTCTGGTGCAGCTGTATATATAAACTATATTCGTTTACATAAGAGCCATTTAAATATGCTTTTCATGATTAATTGCTAAATGTAAAACATTTGCAAATTTTAGACAAAGCAAAAATTATCTGACACTTCTGTCCTATGAATTGCATTTTTTTAAGATTAAAAATATATAACCCGAAGTAGGGAAATACTGTTATAGGTGAATGCAAGAAAAATACATGGGTTACAGCAATGCCTCCATCATTCAGAATAATTACATATTACAGGTAACAGGAAATCACAGAGAGGCCGTAAGATGGAGTAAAGGAATAGCAAGCCAAAAAGATAATTCGAGATGTACACTTCTCAGTGACAGAAAGGCTAATGCTCATGTAAATACATATTTGTCATACTACTGATCAGATAAAGAGGAGATAAAAATGATCACTTACTTTTTTGTATGTGCACACCCAAGAGAAATTTCCCAGCAATATATTTTAATCTGCAATGTTCTGCTTAAAGTTGAGTTGATTGTACTTTCACTGTTTCCCTTAGACATACATTTCTTCACAGTCTGGAACATTTTCACTGTTTAGGACTAAGTGAAACATAGTAGGTACACCCCCAGTGTCTGTATTTTCACGTACTCTTCTGTTTGTTCAGCCAATATTTCATGATGCATATTTCATGAATCAGCACACAACATGACTTGCTTCATATGTGCCTGTAAGCTAATGTGGGCACATTTGACAGTCTCAGCTGAAGTGAGGGAGCAGGATAACATCCACAAAGACCTGACAAGCACGTAAATTACTTTGGCCAGACTAGTTACTGTCTAATTGCTGAGCAATGCTCCCTGCCTATGTGTATACTGCTAGTCTGTATTGTCTCAAGCTGGCGTTTTGCGATTGTGGGAACTTACCTTAAGTCACTTAGGTTTTTTTTTGGAAAGTTTCCTGTTGGTGTATGCTTGGAAAAGATTGAGACTTCAAAAGGTATCTCCTAAAGTTGAGATAAGAACAGCTGCTAGAACCTGAGTGCCTCTGTGACCGGACTGAAGCTTAACCTGTGCATGCATATTGCAGATGTATCTATAAGGCAGATATGACTGTAATGTCCAGAACTTGTATTGCCTAACATTTTCCTTAAAATGACCCCATTTCAGTCACAGCTACTCCAGAGTAATTTGGGATGAAGTTTCCCATCATGAGATTCTGCCTTAGGCTGAACAGAGTTCAAGCAAACATAAGCCACAGCCTTTTCCAGGAAAAGACTTAGAATAAAGAATTATTATCTAAAACCAAGCAACCCCCTCTTCATAAGTATCTATTGAGAGGCTTTAGCATGCCCATGATTCTGACAGCAAGGACTCTTGATCTTAGATGCTGATCTAAAGGAAATTCCCTAAAATTTGGCTGATTAGCTTCTGCAAATCTGTATCTATATGTACGTATGTATGCTTGTAAACATATATATATATTTACTCTGGAGAGGCTTGCTGGGCTTGGCAACACAAGCCTAAAGCACTTTGCCCCCACAGGCCATGCAAACAATGGACATGGGTTGAAAGAGGCCTCAGGCAGTCTATTTTTTTTTCTACTTGGCTCTAATAAAGGTTCAGACCTTAGATATAGGATATTTGCTTAAGCTGCACCTAAAACATGATGTGAAATAGGTTCTCCCATTTGCCCACCTAGCTTGTTTTATATCTAGTAAGACTTTTTCTAACATGCAGTTGTAATCTGCTTTGCTGTGAATGAAGCTGCTTGCACTACATCTCAATCCCAGTGGTCATGGAGAATACTGTACCAGTGCCCTGCTCATGTGCTGCAGATAACTGAAGACAGGTATCTTGTTTTCCTGGGCCCATCCCTAGCCTGTCCAGATCTTTAACTTTTCTTCACTAGCCTTCTTTTCTAAATCACTTACTCTTATTTCTTCCCCTTTAGGTTGTCCAAAATTGGATACTACATGTAGCAGAATCATTTTATACCTCTCTTAAAACATGCTCTGGGATTCACCTCCACCTAAGTCACGCCCTAGCAGTGATCAGGACTGTTTTCCTGCTCTACTTTCCCTAGCTACTGACACTGAGAAAAGAAGGCCAGTGTAAGCTGTGAAATGAGGCCGTGGTTTCATGAACTCTCTAACCCAGCTATGCTGCTCAGCCTTCTCTTCTGCCTCAGCTTTTTATTGTGCTACACCTTTTTCCTCACATCACTACAAATGCAGGTGCAGCCATGTGGTGAACCTAACTGGAGAACTTGAATCAAAAGTAACACTACCCACAATGTTTTGCCTTACCGAGTTTTCATCAGCATGAGGTCCCTGGCCCCATTCAGCGGGTAGCTGCACAACTTCTGTTGCCACAGCACGTCTGGGAGATGCTGCTAAGTCACTGCAGCAGGACTTTGTCCCTTGGATCTGTGACTCAGCCCATTCCTTCCAGGAGTAAACTGAATAGAGATGCAGGTTCTGTTTTTTCCTTTAAAGAAGCATTCAGAGAATAAACACATGCAGGAACAGTGATTTTTAAAACCGTCTCCTAGGTATCTTCAGTGGGATGCTCAGCAGAAAGAGTAGCCATCCAGTTCGTAGGTGTTAACACGTGCAGCGAAGGCAGCTGTTGAGACATGCAGTGAATGGGAGATGATCCTGAAAAAAACAGTGCTTATGTAATTACAGAAAATAATGGCTCTGCCATGAGAGGTGAAGTTAATAGACAACCTTTATCTTAGGCAGTTATTAGGGACATGGTTTAGTGGGTGATAGTGATGGTAGGGGGTGGTTGGACCAGATGACCTTGGAGGGCTTTTCCAACCATTCTCTGATTCTATGATTTTCATGGAATTAGAAATTTTTCCACGTTTTTTGATTGCGTGCTAGGAGAAAGAACTACAGGTAATGGATTTGTATTAAATCTAATTTAGCACTTTTTTAACAACAGAGGATGCACAGGAACATTCACATACAAATGTGTTCTTGAAAGTGACACTTTGTTCTTAGGTGACATCACATGTGGTGGTAGAGATCATCAGCTGTTGGGACTAACTCGTTATCGCTCCTACAGCAACCTGTGTGCAGAAGTCACCACTTCTGCATTCCTTCTTCTCGTCTCTGCTCTTAATATGTATAGGACTCTCTGCCTTTCCATACCACTGGGAAATTTGGGAATGTGCTTTCTAAGAACAGTTTTATTATACCTGTAAGTAATTGTGTGTAATAGAAAGCTGTTGTTTGATCCCATTAAACCTGTGGGCGATGCTCTTACTCACTGGTAGGCCTGACTGTACTTGATACCACAGGTAGCAGTTTTAACATACAGGGAGACTGCGATCACTGACTTTCTTCAAGGTACAGCAGTGTAATTTCTGATGTTGCAATGAAGTAGCTGTCTAGCTGTACAGTGTTAGTGCTACTGAAAGCACAGGTATTTTATAAGTAGTTCAAATGCCTAAGACATTTCATCTCTAAAATTAATCATGACCTAACTATGATTAATCAGAATGTATTGGCTATCATGCCACTAAATTAATGCTCTTAGATTTACATGGGACTGTTTGGAGAGCGAGATGCAGTAACCTTTATTACGGAGAGCAGCAGCCTGGCCCTTGCCCACGTGTTTGCTGCATTTATCTGTTAAATTGAACATTTTACTGCATTCCCCCTAAAGGAAGAGGTGATGACTACTGTTTACAAAGTACTTTGCCTGTTTGCAAAATGCAAAGTATCAGTTTAAAGGAAGTTTAACTTCCTTCCACGGCATGCAAAGTGTCAGAGGGCTCCAGCCCTCCATGGCAGACTGAGGTTCTGCTGGAAACACGTTGACCCGATGGGCTGATCCCGGATGGCAATGACAGGGCTTCTTTGCAAACACTGCCATTTTTGAGTTGAATATTTGCAACCTAAAGGGATGTCAGGGAGTTAACAAATGAACTTACTGCTGCTTAGGGTCCTGTTCTCCTGCCTTCACTTCACTGGGGAGTTCTACCTTCAAGTTGCTTCATCCAAACTGGCCAGCAAAGCGGTGTAAGGGGAATCACAGAATCACCGAGTGGCCGAGGTTGGCAGGGACCTCTGAAGATCATTGAGTCCAACCCCCCTGCCGAGCAGGATCACCTAGAGCACACCGTGCAGGACGGCATCCAGGCGGGTTTTGGGTATCTCCAGAGAAGGAGACCCCACAGCCTCTCTGGGCAGCCTGTCCCAGTGCTCTGTCACCTCACAGTAGAGAAGTGCCCCCTCATATTGAACTGGAGCCTTCTGTGCTTCCGTTTGTGCCCGTTGCCTCTCATCCTGTCACTGGGCACATCTTAGCAGAGACCGGCTCCATCCCCTCGACGCCCTCCCCTCAGACATTTACACACATTGATGAGGTCTCCCCGGCTGGCTAGATGGGCAGCGCAGAGCCAGCAGATTGCAACAGCTGCTTGCATTTTGGAAAGCCACACCTCCATCGCAGGCGAATGTATACCCTTGGAAGGGAAGTTCTGGGATTTGGAACAGTACAGGGATGTACAGGGGCAGTCAGGTATGGTTTCCTCTGGCACACCGCTGGTTTTCTCTGGTGCTGCCTCTTGCGCAGAGCACCCTGCAGGTGCGTTAACAGCGAGGGCCGTGGCCACACGCACCCTGGGGACAGTCCCGCTGTGTCTCGTCACTTTACCCCAGCCGTGCCACGCGGCCAGGGGCGAGCGCCTGGAAGTTTCCCCAAGCCTCTTCCCCAGACGAGCAGCACCCAGGGCCGCTGGGGCTGCCTGCTCCCGCTAGGCGGCGGCAGCGGGCGGCCGCCCCGGCCCCTGCGGGCCCCTCCGGGCCCCGCTCCGCCCCGCTCCGCCCCGCTCAGGAGCCGGTGGTGGCGGCGGTGGCGGCGGTGGCGGCGGCGGAGGCTCGGTGCCGGGCTCTCCGCACCTGCTCGCCTGGCCTCGGGGGCCTGTCCGGCGGCCTTCGGCGCCCCCTCAGCGAGCCGGGCGGCGGCAGGCGGCAGGTACCGGGCGGGGCGGGCGGAAGGCGGGCAGCGGGGAGGGCTGGCTGGCGCCGCCGGGGCGCCTCCGGCAGGGCAGGGCAGGGCAGGCGGGCGCTGTCCCCTCCTGCCTGCTTCGGGCTTCCCCGGCCCCTCCGAGGGCCGGCAGGGGCTCGGCGGCAGCTCCCGGAGCTGCCCTGCCCTGCCCTGCCCTGCCCTGCCCGGGGGTTGGCGGCGGGGAGCCCCTGCCCGGGGCGTGCTGCGGGTGCTGGGCTCGGGAGCCGGCTGCGCTGCTCCTCGCCGTGCAAAGCAGCCGCTTCGGGTTTTTTTCCTTCTTTATTTTTATTTTTATTTTTCTTTGCGAGGTGTTACTGCCCCAACACCCGTGCGACGGGGACCGGGACAAAGCGGTGGCTTCGCTGGCACAGTGCGGGGAGTGCTGCTCGGCCAGCCGAGCGCGGCTTGCTGGGAGCAGGTATCGGGGCGGTACCGACTCGGGGTGCTCTCGGGGAGAAAAGTTGCCTGCAAGTAACTTAATCTCTTTGCGGACAGTAACTGCGCCTTTGCACCAGCTCTGGAGCGGAGCTGCGCTCGGGGAAAAGAAAAAAAAAATAATCCGGCACCGATCTGTAGAAGCAGCAAATGATCCTTCTTACCTGGGAGGTTTTGATCCCGAAGGGAACCGTTAGAGGAAAGGTTTGCTTAATCTCCGTATCTGGAAGAACTCGCTACCGAAACACAAATACTGAATTTTTTATGTAGCTGACATCCTCTGGCGCTGTCGTGTGGCAAGAAGGGCTTGATGGGCAGGTGGCAAGCACTATCGGATGCGTCTCTGCTTTTTAGTTCATGAAAAAGAAACTCAGTGCTCTGAGTATGTCTAAACACGCTTAACAGGAGCTCAATTGAAGAAACAAGTGGCTTGGATAAGATTAATTTTGTTTCATAGAGCACTGGAATATTGCTGGCAACAGTTTCCTGGAGAAACCCTTAACACTTCTCTCTATATCTCTATCTATATCTCTATCGCTATATCTCTCCCTGCGATATAGCTCGCGTTTATTACGTGCCCTTTATCACCTTCTGTATGCATTCTGAGACTGGGTTCATGGTTTCAGAATTGAAATTTTGGGTAATATCACAGTGACTTGTTATACTTTACAGTGATTACAGTTTGCCCCTAAGCCTCCATAATACTTTTAGTGCAAATTAAGACTGGCATAAGGTTACAGTTATTTGTAATTTTATAGCATATCCAGGAAACTTCTTGTATTATCAGTCTGTTCTGTTGGTGTGTCAGTAACGATGCTTGCTGCTAAAGACAGTAACAAAACAGCTAGTGTGGTGGTAACACCACCTTCCATGTGTTCGTTACTTGCCACGTGGTAAATCTTGTTTTCAAGCACTCCAGTGATCTGAAACAGCAGCTAATTTCTGAAGATCTTGGGTTGTTTTTCTTAATAATCAATACTGTAGGAGAAACAGTTGTCTGTACGTTTCTAAGCTATGACCTACTTTCCGTATTGATGGGTAAATAGCTTTGCACAGACACTAAAGGAGTAACCTTACGTAGGCACAGCACTGAAAGGGCTGTGTACGGAAACCGTGAATGTTAAATACTGCAGGGTGGACCAGATGCAGGTATGGTGAGCAGCTCTTCTGTCATTCTGTGCGTTCACAAATGACGTTTGCTATGCTGGCATAGACACGTAGGACTATTTATTCGTTACATATCAAGCAGTTAAAAGGAAATAGAACATTAACGGGTGAGGAGGACCCAGTATATGCAGTTATCAGCCTTACTATTTGAAGTGCCTGTTGTGAGTATTGTAGGAACCTTGCAGCATGTTTTCTGCAATGAAGAAAATTCTGTGAGCTTCACAGATGAGAACTGGGCAGGAGCATATGGTCATCTACTGAAAGGTTTGCACTGAAGTGGAAAAGTAAGATAGTACAACTTTCAGTTACTTGCACAGAACTACAGCCTCTAGTATGCTACGCTATACTTTAATGCAGCATGTTAGTTGGTGTTATTTTGTAGTAGGGGTTCCTCTTTATGCTGCTACTCGCAGGCTGCCAGCAGATACATGTATGTTTCGCTCCACTGCGTTAAGTGCATTGGGTCAGCCGATAAAAGGAGCTTCGGCACAACAGCTATGAGCACTAGAGCATCCGGTTTGCAGGTGCCTGACTTGTGACGAAAAATCTGTAGCGCTGGAGTGTTGGCCAGTGATGGGTGCATTGGCTGCCTTGGGCTAGAGCATGGAACATTTCTCATCTGGGTAGGAAGCCACCTGAATTAATCAACAGATAATTCTGAACTGGGGTTGTGTCTTAAGCCCACAGGAAAGGCAGGGCTTAGGCAGCCTAATCCAAGCTACATGGAAGTGTCAGCATCAGCCAGAAACACTGCCTGCAGTTTTGTTTTGGATTTGGATGCTTTTCATTAGCTATGGTGTTTTGTCTTATCAAGGCCTAAAAAAATCAGAAGGTGTGTATGGTCTTACCTCATGACAAGTGGGAATTAATGAGAGGTAGGTTAATGTTTTCTGTTGAGGTGTTTGCTGAGGGGAAGGAGCAGGCGCAGAGGCATTGGAGTGGAGTAACAGATGTGCTGCAAGTTTCATCCTGACTTATCTTGAGATAATTTAATCTCCCCATACCCTAAGATACTGTTGGCTTCATATCAGCATGTACTGAACCTTACAGGGAGTTCTTACTTCTATTATTAGCGTTGTAATATGAAACTCAGTCATGTGTCCTGTATAGGACTTTGTATTCCATTTCTTTCTTCCCTCCTTTCATATCCTTGCACACAAAGTATTTCACAAAACGATAGGAAATCAGACAGCAGATGAAACATCCTCCAATAGCTCGCTTTATGAAGCTTTCTGGTTTTAATTTTACTTTCTCCCTGTTGGCAAACTGCATTCAAAATCTTGGAAGAGTCATCTCCATGAGGAAAATGGGGGTGCTTCTTTACCTAATCCAGTGGCTTGAGCTGTGTTGAAGCCTGGTCACGCATATATGCTAGTTCTTATGTTTTAGATTTCTGAACATTGCAAATGAGTAATAGAAACACAGGGTTCCTATCTGCTGGACCAGGGAGATTGAAGAGAAAGTTAAAACCCATACTTAGCATTGGTGAGGCCACACCTGGAGTACGGTGTCCAGTTCTGGGCCCCCAGTACAACAGAGATATGGACATGTTGGAGAGAGGGCCACAAGACGTAGGGCCACAGAGCTGTTAAAAGGACTGGAGCACCTCTCCTATGATGAAAGGTTGAGAGAGCTGGGACCATTTAGCCTCTAAAAGAGGAGGTTTGGAGGGAATCTCCTCAATGTCTATAAACACCTGAAGGGAGGATACGATGAAGGTGGAACCGTGCTATTTTCAGTGGTGCCCACCCACAGGACAAGAGGCAACCGGCACAAACTGGGATGCAGGAGGTTCCCTCTGAACATGAGGAAGCACTCTACTGTGCAGGTGTTGGAGCACTGGCGCAGGTTGCCCAGAGAGATGGTGGAGTCTCTTCCTCAGAGATGTTCAGAAGCCACCTGGATGTGGTCCTGGTCAACTGGCTCTAGGTGGCCCTGCTTGAGGAAGGGCATTGGAACAGATGACCTCTAGAGGTCCCTGCCAACCTCAGCCATTCTGCAATTCTCTGTGATGCTGCAAGCCCTCAGTGCACTGCTGAGCTTCTGTTCATCCTGTGTGTGTCCCACATGCTTTTGACTTACAAGTTTAAGAAGTCTAAGCAAAATCTGAGTTCTGGGCATATATTTGGAATGGAAGTTCTCCATTTGGCACTCCTCAGTGAGACATGAGGTATTTTTAAAGCATTCTGGAAGAAAAGTTGGAAATGAGGTGGATAGTCTCTCTGCTGTTCATCATTCTGACAGGTCTTCAGGCTTTCGCTAGTGCATGTCCGTAGTTCTAGGACATTCTTTGTTCGTGCATGGCCTTGCTATCTTGTATCTTCATGCTTCATGTCTGGTAGTAACATCCTCATTTTATCAAATACAGTCCTGTAAAAGTGTCATCACCGTTGGTATAGCAGGAGAGGACTGAATGAGGAGTGCAGTGGATCTCTGCAGTCTGCAGGTCCCTAGTCTGAAGCCAGCACGTTATCCTATCCTGTTTGAAATGAAGATCAGAAGGACTGGGCTGATCTGGCAATTCCTGTGACTAGATTCCCCCTGTTCCCATTCTTCAAATCTCTCTTCAATAGGAAGATTAAGGAACAGTAGACAAGTAATGGAGTTTTACAGGCCACAAGAAACAACAAAACTTGTGTGCGGTGCAGATACACATTAATTCCCCATGTTGACTATAATTATCTCCCTCTCTTGGTAAATTTAGGTTTCATACAAGTACTTAAAATAGCATATTTTAAAGAGAGAGAGTGTCCCAGGCTGTGAGGTATGACTAAAAGCCCTGCTGAGGAAACTTTTTCAGAACCTGGAATTTGGAGGAGCTCTTCAAGCTAAATGGTTATCACCAGTTTTCTAGTAGAAGGAATTTGGGACAGTTTGAAAGGTGTTGCTTTGCCAAAAGAATGACAGGTATTATTCCTTAAATCAAAGAGTAGAAATACAGCCAAAGTAGTATGTCATAGGTCTGCTTGTGTGGATCGATTAAATGTGTTTCAAGGGGTAATGTAGTTTACTGTTGACACAGCCACCTACTTTCTATCATCTTTATCAACAGTCAGCTTTTATCGTCATAATTTAACTTGGTGGTCAGTGCATTATAAAGCTGGATAGATAATCATTCTTAATCAATACTATTTGGTATTATGATAGTAAGCCCAGCTCTCTCAGCCTCAGAAGGATCTCGTTAATTCATGTCTGTGCATGTGTTATCAAAGTGGGCAGAAAATTGTACAAGAGCTTTCAAGGTTTTTCATGGAAGTGAAAACAAAATTAGTATGGTAAGTTTTCTGCAAGACAAAATTGGATATACGGGAAGTGATTCTAACTCGGCTCTTCTATTTTTGTGTAATGTGAAACGATGTTCTCTTCCTCTGAGTTCACAAACTTTCAAACGAGCTAAAATGATTTATTTTTGAAATGGTTTGGTGGACAAATATATGTTTCATTCTTGCTTTTTTTGTTTGTTTTCTGAAAGACAAGTGGTAAAATTGGTGTAAAATTATAAAATACTTCAACCTTCGTAGTTGGCAAATGCAGTTCCAATGGTTTGGTAGCAGCTTTAATTTTAGTGATTGTGCCAGAAGCTAGCAGTAGTTACTAGTACTAACCAAGGCTGGATACCTCAATGATGTTATCAAGCAAAACATGCCATGTGCACAAAGTAAAGCTACTTTTTTGTTTGTTTGTTTGTTTATTATCAAGGAACAAAAGCCTCCTTTTTAAGTCTCTTATTTGTTATTTGCACTATTAACCAGGAGATTTCTTTTTAATCTAAACAAGACTTTTGTAAAAGAGCAGCTATAGGTAACTGAAATCCAAGAGCAAAGTATTTCAGTATGAAGTCGCACAATGTCTTGTTTGCCCTTTGAAGTATCCGAGTGGTTACGATTTGCCATCTCATTCACTATTTCCCGCTGCCTTCTCCCTCCGCCCCCAGGCGAGGTCTCAGCCCTGTGTGTGGTTCTGTTTAAAGCAAGCGGGTGGTGACACCCAAGAGCAATGAGTAACCACGGCTATTTCCCTGGCAAGCTATGGGATGCAGTTACACTCTGTGGAATTACGTACTTTATGAATCAAAGCTGGGAGTGTGAGCTGTGACTTGCATTTGTACCGTAGCAGTTGTGCTGCTTTGCCTGCAGTTGTGAATATGGATCCTGTCCTTCGATCCTGGGCATCTCCCAGGGCTTAGTGCTAATTGTTCAAAAGCCTGATCTCTAGGGTTTGCTTTTTAATTTATTTTTTCCTTTTTTAAGCTTAATGTTTTTATCCCATGTCTTGGATAAATGCATGGTTGGCTTCTATTTCAACCTCTGCGTAAGTGTAAAATGTTTTCCCTATTTTTTTTTTGACATTTTTGCATGTTATAGATGGAAAAATCCTCACTTCTTGACCTCAAATGGTACAAGTAGAGGTACAACTTTTGAAGGCAAATTTGGATGTGTACCTGAAGTTAAGCCCTTGCAAGGATATATATATATATTTTGATTGCTGGAATTGCATCAGTGCTATAGCGGTTTGTCTGGAAAAGGATATTTTCTTGCACATGTTGCTAATGTTCTAAATAGTACATTCAAAATCTCCACTCTTGTCGATAAAGCAGGTTGTACTTTGGTCAAGTTGAAGATCAGCTAGCACATGCTAAAGTACAGGTTGCCTTATCACCACGTTATTATTTCCGAACGTGTTAGTCCATATTTGCTTTAGGAAAGAAAGGAGTCTTTGCAGCAGCCCAGTGAGCACAAGTCGTCTTGGTTGGCTTTTGTATTCTTGTTTATGGGATAGGACGGTTTCTAGTTTTTACACATAATTCTACATGTATGTGCACAAGGGAAGCTATATCACAGCACCTCTGACGCTTGTTAATTTTTTTTTGGCTAACACTTTGTCTTGTGGATTGACTCCATAGTTATGGTATGGGTAAACTTTTATCGTCTTCCTGGTTTCTTATTTGTGAGTCTGGAGGGTCAGTGGATTTTGCTAATTATCAGGAGACCCTTGGGCTTTTGGGAGATTGAGTTCTCAAACTCTGATAGTTTGCTCTTTCATGTGGGGGTCTCTAGACTACTGTTGTTTCATTTTGATTTCCGCTCTTGGTTATTATTAACTCAATATTAAATCTAGATTCTCTCGGTTTTTCCATCAAGTGATGTGATGATTAGAACCGTCCTTCTGTCAACGTGAGTGTTGTGTTAAGCCCTGCTGGAATTTAACCTGTTTTGCACATTGCCACCTATAACTATGGATTTCTCAGATACCTGGTAAAAAATATTGTCACAGACTCTGCTTGGTGGAAACTTATTGATCAACTTCAGTTTAAGTAGAGCATAAACCACTTTCAGAATGATCTTGCACGCTATTCAAGATATGTTTGAAAAGAGGTCATGGCTACGTGGAGTCCTTTTATAGAATGACCCTATTTTATTGAGGAACACAAACTTATTTCCCTTCAAAATTTTTCTGTGTACATAATCTGTTGATTATATAATGATAATGTCTGATAATGACATCTGAAAAACATTGCTAAGAATTCACTGACGTGTCAGTTTGACCATCTAGTTAAGAACCTAAACTCTTTTTTCATAGTAGAACAATACAGCTTAAGCTGATCACAGAGGTAGGCATGTTTTTCTTAAGCTTAGTGTTTTTATGTCAAATACAGGATGTGTGTGTAGTTACCTTCTATTTCTACATCTGTATAAATAGTATTTATTACAGTTTATAATTATGGGAGCAGCTGTATGGTGGAGGAAAAAAATCAATACTTTCCATCTTGGTCCAAAAGTGGTAAGTGATTTGATGTCACTGAAATTAAGATTTGTTAACACTGGGCAAGTAAATATTCAGCTGTGAAAATACTTGCGATACTGTACTGTATATTAAATTAACAGAGACTTTTAATAGGACTGGACATAAGGGTATTTTTTTTTTTAATTTGGAGTCACGGTAGAATATTTTCTTTTGGTGTTGTTGCATTGTTTTGTGTTGTTCTTTTTTTTTTTTTTTTTAAAAAAAAAGAAAACTTTAGCAACGGATTCTTCTTGCTTTTAGATCTGTTTGACTTTAGTAACACAGTTGTTCTTTGAAGTAGTTGCCAGAAATTTTCATAAGCTGGGAGCGAGCCTGTGGGACCATGCCAGTCGGGGTGCACTACTGCTGTGGCAAGAGACCAAAAATACACAACAGATCTCAGAAGTCGGCAGTGATACTTGTGTAGCTGTCTTAATTGCAGCTTTGTGTTGATTAAATTTGGTGGATTTTAAGTTTATTCTTTAACTTTGGTGGTGTCTTTTCTATTCATATTGAAAGCGCACACCTGGAAAAAGATACCTATCTGAAGGAAGCTGGCAGTTTGGCACCTGAGAACTGATAGGGCTCCAGGATTATAGGGAACACAGTCAGTTTTTTTTAGTAAGTAGGAGGCGATATAATAGTGTTTAATAATGGAACAGGTTAACACGCAGCCTTCTGACATCGTTTGCCTTCACAATGTGGAGCAAAGGCCTCGCTCCAAATATATTGATTGCAGGCTACTTTTATTAACAGTGGGTGCTTTTATGGAACATTATTATACGATAACACACACACACAGAGCTATTCACAAATGTTCATTTGCATTCTGCAAAGGACCTTTGCTTTGTAGTGAACTACCTCTGCCCTTAATGTAAGGATGGCTGTGTGTTGTGAAATTATCCTTTTGATACCAGCTTCGCCTGTTGTATCAAGCATACAGTGCTTTGAATGCTTTTTTCCCACCATCTCCTTAGAGATTTAGTTCTCTGTCAATATGCTCCATAATGTGAAAGTGAAGCTACACACGTAATTTCTATTTCCCTAAGTAAAGATGAGAGAATTGTTTTTCTTTTCTAGCCAGGTTTTAGAGTGAGTGTTCTGAAAAGTTTCCAGGGATTTCTTGTTTTGTTACCTGAGTGTAGAGCAAAAGTGCTGGAAGCAGCGTTATGGTTTCTCACGGTGTCCTGACCACTGCAACAGATTTCTGCCTCTTTCATGGGGGTAGTTGCTGTGTTGTTTTTTTCTTTTATTAATTGCAAAATTCTTGTGTATTGACATGATGGAAGTGCTGAACTTAACTCTGTTTTATAATGTGAAATTCAAGTTACTTCTTACCGATATGAACAGAACACAATTACCAAGTTATTTAAATCATGGTAAACTGATAAATTCTGTTAATGAAGTGTTAATTTCTATTCAATTGAGTATAATGGCTTCAGGTCTTTTGTTAGCAGCAGTATGCTTAGTTTTACAGTAAAAGTGTCACCTGTTTAGAAAAGGAGTATAGTTTGGCATACGTGACTTTGGAGCAGTCTTAGGTTTTGTGGTAATGCAATGGAACAGGAAGCTAGATATATTCAGAACAGAACAAGCAAAAAGGTAGTTTGTCACTAGAATAAGTTGCTGTTGCTTATATTGAATTCTTGATTCTGAATTCATAAGCAATACAAATAATAATAATAATAAAAAAATCCTCTTGGAGCAAAACAATTGCTGAGCAGGAAATGCATAGGAAATGAATCTTACTCATATTGTGATACTTATTTTTTTAGATTATGAATGAGGAATCCTGACTCCTTTGTAAAAGGAATTTTTATGGATAAAACCCATCAGCATCTGATGGGATTAATGAATGAATTGAGGGCTTAATAAATGAGCCTTTAGAATCTAATAAAGACAAGTCTAAGGTTAGCTCTATCATCAGGTATGCTGAAGAACAAGAGGTTTTGTTACTGCTATCAGTTACAAACTCTGTTACTTGTTAACTAGTGCGTGCTCCAGTGTTTGACTTGCTTAGAATAGTGTCATGTTTTATGCTAGGGTCATCTGTGTGTTTTTGTTCATTTGTTTTTGTTTTTCTAATTACCAAGGACATCTTACTCAGTATAAGAAAGCTTGTTTAAAATTTCTCTTTTGGGTGTTGAAGAAAGCAGCTCAAGACAGATACAAGCTGTGTTAACCTGGTGTGGAAAAGAGAAGTTGGTGTGTTTCTTGGAGTATACCAAGTGTCCAATATTACAGCTTTTAACACCTCTGTTACCAAAGGCAGAATAGCTCTTTTGTGTCACCTGTCTTTCCCTTCCAACTTTTGCAAGCAGAAAACATTAACTTAAATGCCAAACTTGGTTTCATCCCATTTCGTCATTTAGCCAAACTTGCCTCTAAACCCAAGCCAACGTGCATGTCCTAAAGACTTTCTGTGCACAAGCAGTTGCTGGCCAACCAACTTTGCAACCATGTGGTCTGCGGTCAGAGGCAGGGCTGAACTTCTGTCACAGGAAATAAAAAAGCTAGTTTTACTGGATTGCTCAGATAGTGGCTGCAAGGCGGCCCAGCAGGTAAGGTTGGATGGCATGATGAGCCTAACTTTATTGGTCTCTGCCTTTCCGTCCACTGAGGTTCCTTTGGGCAGTTGATGTCCAGTGAGTAAGCGAGGTGAAAGCTTCAGTTTCTTCAGTACTTTTAATTTTTCATGTGCTGTCAGGTGACCCCAAACAGCGTTGGATCAAATGAATTTTCAACTCCGGAATCTATTTGGTTGTCTGTAGAGCATGCTGGTTGGTTCATCTCTACTCTGTTCATCTCTGGGTCTGTTGGTTAGTTTCAACGTTTTATTAACAACAAAAACAAAAAAGTATATATCGTAAAGATATTAAGTTATAGGCTATATGAAACACTGATGTATAGAAGAGGCTGACGGGTTAGTGCCTGCCCTAAGGGAAGGGCTGCCCTCTGGGACTCGGCAGGTTTATATACAGTTGTGCCACGGGGTAACAAGGGAGCAAGTCCTTGACTTCAACCACTACTTCCGTTTCATCTCTTCACATCCTTTAACTAAAGGCTGGGCAAGAAAAGCGGTGCTGAAATGTATGTGGAACTTGAAGACTTGGGGTGTGGGACCAGAAGAGAGGAAGAGTTCAGGTTTGGAATCATGGCAGCCTAGGATAGTAAGAAAAGACTTGTTGTTGCATTGTACACAGACCAACTGGTTCCCATTGCATTCAGACGCGTGTCTGTTCAGGATCTACCATCTACGTTCTGTCACGTGCTAGCTTGGTTTGTGAGGATGGATTGCTTTTGTCTTTCAATTTTTTGTTCTGTTTGTAGAAGTGAAGACCTGTTAGCTTGTTCCCAGCTGTTAGGAGAGACTAAAAACAAGTCTTGTATGTCACGGCATGTATAGTATAGCATTTGTATGTTAACACTTCCTGTGTATGCCATGAGGTGAGTTTGTGATTCTGCTAACTTCGGAACTTTTCCTTAATATACATATGAAATAAGACATTTATGAAATGCATGCATTCTAAACTATAGTTACTTGGAGTAAGCATTCTGTAGACATTAACTTCTAATACCTGTCTGTGCCAGCCGTGTTGCTAATGCTAAGACGTGATACTTGTCCAGTTTTGGGTAATTCCTGCAGTACAGAGGTTTCACGGTTTCACAGTCCTCTCTTCAAACTTAGCCTATGCTATCAGATAATATGATGTACTAGGGTAGTGTGTTGAAATTTAAGGGTGAAATTCTTAGTGAACTAAACTACTTACTGACTGGATATAAGACAAAAAAAAAAAATCTTTGCCTTGAACTACTAAACAGTGGCATAAGTTGCCTGCACAAGCAGTAGATTCTCTCTTGTAGTGGAAATACTCAAGATTTGACTTGGTAGGACTTTGGAAAACTTAAAATCCTACTTTCAAGAACCATTGGACCAGATGGTCCCTGTAGATCCCTTCCAAACTAGACGGTTTTGTGATTCTGTAGTCTAGGTCATGTGTAGCCATGTTTTTTTCTAACATATTGGTGGCAGCTTAATACTATGAAGATAGTATCAATCTTATTAATAGCATGCACTTTGTTCTGCTGAAAATAAATGGGGGAAATAAATTAATCCACCAGCACAAACCTTTACAGCTACTCAGTGGTACTTTTAAGGGAGCTGACGTTATTTTTCTGCATTAGAGAAGCCGCTGTAGTACTGATACTCTGTTGTTCTGATTTATATGAGAGCAGCGTCCAGAATGAGGAAAGAGCTCTCAGGCTGCCTCTCAAAGGATTTTGCCTGATACAAAACATGCTATTAAAGCAATGTTTAAAAATGTTTATTTCAAATATAATCAGTAAACATTGATTAGCCCTACTGAAAGCTCATTTTTTTTTGCTTTGCTATTGGCTTTATGAAAATGGAGAATGCCTGAATGAAGAGGATTTTATGGCAGAATGTATATTTGTTACAGAACAAACTGAGCATGTTAGGACAAAGTTATGAATGGTGGGAAAATGTGTACTTTTAAGACCCTTTGAAGTGAACAAATTCTGTTTTATGTGTGTTTGGCTTTCCAACCTACTGTTTTCAAAATGGCTGGTGTTAGTGGTTTGTCTTCCTGCAGCAAGGCGTTTTGGTTTCGTCCCAGCAGCTCACTGCAGAAATCATTCAACAGTCAAAGTATACTTCTGACTTTCCCTGGAAGAGTATGCTGGCTGGGCTTTCAAATTTTGCCAAGGAAATTCTGCTCAGGAAGTGGCTCAGGAAATACTCCTAAGATCTGTGTTAGCGTGGTGATGTCTTTGCATATAATAAATGAAATGTGTGTAGTACATCAGAAAACACGAAAATTAAGACCCGGCTTTAAGAATGGAACTTAGGTGTCTCTTACTGGATGTAACAAGTCCTGTAGGCTGCTTTATGGGAAAATGTACTTTAATATTCAGTAATCTTACGTGCTCTTTTGTCACATACTTGCATGTGAAATTAAATGTAGGGACTGCTTGGCTTGGTTATGATTTGGGTTGAGCTTAGATAGCAACTTTTGGGTACTGCTTGGAATTCTTAACTTTGCAACCAAAACCTAGTACAAGTATATGGGTATACTTTATAACCCTGTTTTATAATGACTCCTTGTCACTTACCCCTGAGTTTTGCTGTTGTTTTTCCCTTACCGGTGTGTTTTGCTCTTTTTCTTTTTTCTTTTCCTTTTTTTTTTTTAAAGGGAAACTGTGACAGTTACCCCAGCTAGTAAAAAAGCTTTTCAGTAGGGAAGAAACAGTTACAAGGTCAGCATTCCTCGGATGTGAAAGCCTTCTATTTTTTTGTCTCCTATAGTTTTGCTGTTGACTTGTTTTTCCTTGTTTAAGATCTTTCTCATCAGCCATACCTTTTTTTTTTTTTTTTTTTTTTCCTGGCACCTAACCACTTTAGGACCTGTTATTTAATTTGGGAGTAAGGTGTTTCCATTGTGTTTGCTGGTGAGAAGAGATGTTCAACGGAGATGTTTCCTCCTCTTTCCTGACTTGTTAGCATAATTGCAGCCACTGCAGCCTGTGTTCAAGCAGACAGCACTGCTTCAGGCGCTGGCACGCTGGCACCTTTCTGCATTGATAGCTGGATTTATAATTAACGACTGTTTGCACAACTACAAATAGAGTAATTTAGGTGACAGCTTCCTGTGGTGAGGAAGAAAGGAAGAAAAAGATCCTCAAACGGGCTAACCCCGCAATAAAGTTGCCTGATTGAAATGCCTGCTATTGCCAAGTAGTCCTTTCTCCACAGGCAGGGAATGTGCAGGATTTGTCGGGCTCGTCCTTGGCAATAAGAGGCCGGCTTCCTCAGAGAGTACTTGCCCTGGTGTTCAGCAGTATGGGGCAGCCAGATCCTCCATGGCATGCCTCACTTACACCTTCAATGTTAAAGCTGATCTTCTGGGGGAGCTGGCAGCGCGAGGAGGTTGGTGGTGCTGGAAGCAAAGGGTGCTTGCAGAGGTTTGCCTTGCCCAAGCAGTTATCAGAGGAAAGAGACCAGCTGCAAGTGACCTTTTTCCAAACTTCAGAACAGGTGATTTGCCAAGAAAAATAGGCAGTTCTCTATTTTTATCGCTCTTAAGTAATTGTCACCTTCAGGTGAGGTATTAGTTTACTGTAATATAACAAAAATATTTTTTTATCTTTTCTTCCTGTCAGTGTTTAGCTTTCAGTTTTATTCCAAAAGATACAAAGCTTGTTTGGTTGTAAACATTTTGTATCCTTTCTGTACTGCGTTTGTTGTAGGAGGTATATTTTGATACTGAATTCCTTACACTTGGTAACAGTAGAGTTGAAGAGGAGGGATCTGGAATAAACTTAACAGCTTGTGGCTGGGCTCCTGAGTTAACCTCATAAAGGTGCCACAGCCTCATAGGAACTTCTTACTTCAGCTGTTTTGATACCCTGTTCTTTGCCTTCAGAACACTTGTCTGTTACTATTAAACTAATATCCTTTCTGTCAGAAGCAAGTTGCAGTATGACTCCTGATTGAAACCTACTCAAGTAAGAATGCACTTATTTATTTATTCATTTATTTCTTACAAGCTCAGTAGGTAAGCTTGTAAGCTTTCTTGCTTACAAGCAAGTAATGTAATGTTTTCACAGTATTGTCAGCTTTTTAGTAGTTAGTATTGGTCACTGGGCATTCCTTTCATGGCAGGAAGAAGGTAGCTTGATAAACTGTTACGCGTTGAAATGAGTGGAAGCTTAGGGTGGAAGAAAGTAATTAGTATGGTATAAGATGATGGTTGTGATTATGCTCCTGGATGGAGCTACCATCTCTGCTCTTCTGAGCTTTCCATTTCCTTCTCTTTCTGGGGATGGTAATAAGGTGGATTTGGGGAATTGGTCTGGAAGTGTTAGAAGTGAATGCTGACAAACTTTTATACTTCATCAGGTCAAACCTTTGTCTGTTTGGAAAACAATAAGCTAAGATCTCTTTTAAATATAGTAGTGTGTTTGGTACAGAAGGTAGTGCCCATGTCTGGTCACTGTGAGTCAGCTGTATGTACACTACATATTTGAGTAGTGTTGTAGAAAAAGATGACAAATTGAGCCATAAGAGTGCCAAATAATTGAACGAGATGCACCCAAGCCCTTACCAAACTGCAGATAATACTGTTTGACTAAGACTCAAAGGCAGCACTGTCGAGGAAACAAATTCAGGCTCAGCATGAAATCATACTGTTGAATGTTTCTGAAGGGAAGCCCACAGAAAATGCCTAAACTTCAAAGGATACTTGAAAAACAAAACAACAAAACTGTTGGCATTTCACAGTAAGCGGTCTGTGTCAAAAAAAAAAAAAAACAAACCACACACTTTTTTCTAGTGTTGTTACTAAGAATTTGTACAAATGAAAACATCACTCATCCTAAATCTTTTTTTTTTTTTTTTTTCCTTTCTCTCTTTCCTGGCTGTGTTCTTCTAGCTCATTAGGTACAAACTTTCTTCATTGTGTTAAAGATGCAAGGTAACTCCTTTCCACTGTCTTACCTAATTTCTTCCTCTTCTAGTCTCTACCTTGATATTGTACTTTTGTTGCTGTTTACTTCGTTCCAATCCATCCCCTTATGCTTTTGTTCATCCAGTACTTGGTTTCATGCCTGGTCTCCTGCTTATTCTGCTTGAAACTCCCTATTCTCCTCAGCACCTGTGCTAATCATTGATTCAATTGACCTTATCAGTTCTGGTGTACTTTTTCATTTGAACATTCCCTGATACAATGCTTTTAAGACTTCAGGAAGGAGAAGCTTTTTTTTTAATTATTATTATTTTTATTTTTATTCCTTTTTTAAAAAAAGGAATGCAATAAGATTCAAACCAGGAGGCATTCTCCTTGTGTTTCCTCCTGAAGGTTTTGGACTGCATTTTAGCCAGTGTTGTATCGTGAAGTTCACCCAGACCTCCCTTTCATATTGCTGATGTGCATCTCTGGCTGCTTTTCCTTTGCAGATGCTGGCCAGGCAGCCAGCCCGTGACCGCATTCAGTCCCCAACAAAACTGTTATACCATTTACTCTATCTAGTCTTTCCCATGGTGTTATGTTTAAAGGATTCCTGCTCTTGACACGTTGCTTCGAAAGGGGGAATGTAAGCTATTGCATGAAATTACCCTGGATGAAGGTTGGACACCTTACATATCAATTTCAGTGAAATTTGGGCTAGATTTGACAGTTAATCCCTATTACTTGGTAAAGCTGACTATTTTTTCTAGTTTTTGCAAGGGACAAAGTTCTTTAGGTGAAATTTCTAGGGTTTATTAATAGTAGGAAAGCGTGTATGGCCAAGGCCAGAGTTTGTACTTTGGTTCCAAAGATCAGATGCGGGTTGAGTGCATTCATCATGTGTAAATATTGATGGCACATTCAGAAAGTTCTTGTGGGCAAGCCGATCACTTACATGGTCGTGACAAGGTACATTTTGCACTAGGAAAGCAATTAAGGTTAAATAAACAAAGCTGAGTATTTTTATAGAGGTGTAATCTAGGGTAGACAGTCTGGAATAGGGGTCGTTAACTCTGTTACTGATCTTAGCATAAGCTTAAATACTAGGAACCTGTATAAAGTTTTAGCTAATAGCTTGTAAAATAAAGTAGCTAATCTGCTTTATTCGGTTATTGAGGCAAAATGAGTTTGACAGCATTGTTTGAAGAATTGATTTCAAATTAACTTCTCCTTTAAAGCTCTCATGCCAGGCAGCTCTTTTCAGAGAAATGGGCTTTGGCATTGATTTGCCATAGCAATTGCTTTTGGTTGCTTGACTAGAACCAGGAGGAGTAGTGTGTTTTCAAGTAGTTCTTGTTTTCATGCCTTTCCTTAAAATGTGCTTCTGGTGTATTGCAGGGTTGTAAGGAAACACTAATGAGAGAGCGTTGGTAATTCTGGATTTGTGTGCTGTTTCTCAGCCCAGCCGTGCTGTGATTGTAGCCCTGACCTGATAAGGTGCTGCAGTCAACTCCCTCTTCATCTCTCCCAGCCCGTCCATTCCACATTTTGAGGAGTTTGCCTATTGCCAGGCATTATTTACCATCACTGCCATGCAAAAGTACCTAATGGTGGGGCAACCGCCGGAGAGAGACTGGATCTCAGCCCCGTGTAAGCAAGCTCTCCTTTTTTGCTCCTGTTTCAGCATAAAGCAGCAAAGTTGGCCCGGTGTCTGCATTCCTCTGTAATCAGTTGCCACAGCATGCTAAGGTTGCTTTGAGGGAAGCAGATAAATATTCTACCTGCCAGCCAGGGACATAAAAGCCCAAATAGGAAGGACTGGGGAATGTAAGATCTACTTGGCAAAATCTGGTGTTCGTGTGTGTGTGTGTTTGGAAATGCCTGGCATCATCTCACGTGTTAACTGATTTGGAAGCTGAAGTTGGAGGCTAGTTTGTTTGTTTTTTAAACTCTGGAAAAATAGCAGCAGTTGATATGTAGTGGATGATATGGATGCGTTCTAAAATAAGGAGGTGACTTAATTCTGTAAATTAAACAAGACTTGCTGTGCGTGGCAGCCTTAACAAGCTCATAAAGACAAGGTTCAGGAGACTTGCAGTGCTTCAGATAGCAACAGGAAGCTTCGTTACAAATGCTGTGTGGTTGGGTAGCTGCGCTGAAAACGAACAAGGACAACAAAAACACAAGTGGGCTTGAATTACTTGTGAATGCACTGTATGTCAGTGTGATAGCCGAATACAAACAGGCCTGAAACAACAGAGTACTCCACTGGGGAGCAAGCAGATCCTTACAGAGTCAGCTCTTCCCGCAGCCACGCTCTGCCTTATCCGGACTCCAGCCAGCAGCACCACACGTGCAGAGCTTGCACAGCTCAGAGAAGTAAGCCTGTCGGTCTGGTAGCCTCACAGCAGAAGGTTGCACACACGATAGCTTTACAGAAGGGCGCTCTCCATGCAAGACCCCAGGATCTGTTCCCTGCCCTGTCCTCCCAGGTGCTACCTGGGCAGAGCTGCTCAGTGGCCCAGCCAGCCCTTGCGGATAAGCTGCACCAGGTGCTGACCATGGGACTGCCATTTGACTGTTTGGAGCTACGTAAATTCATTTCTTCAAAGGAAGAACTTGGCCGAAAGACCACTGCTCTTCCATTCACAGTAGAGGGAAGACACAGGCACATCTATTTTAGCATCATGTTTTTTGGAGTGGTTTCCTCGTGGAACAACATGCTGTGGTCACTTGGTGCGTGTTAGTCCTGTAGGGTGATGAAAAAATTACCTAACAGGGATATAAAGATGTAAATGTTTAGATTTCCTTGGTCTAAAGCATACACTGTTTAAATGCTGATGGAAAAACGGAAAGCACAGACTGTTTGCAAGCAAGAACATGTCCAATCATTTGTTTACTCAAATTTCTTCTTCACCGTGTGTAGGAATTGCTTTCCTTTTAAAATGTGGACAGCCTAACATGTGCAGGGGTCGTACAGATTGCTGGCTATTTTGGGTGGCAGTGTTGCTCCTTGTTTTGTTTGCCTGTCCTCCTTTTTGCAGGAAGGGGACTTGTATACCAGCTGTGTGCAATCAGTGCCACCGCAGGTCCTGGCAAACACTTCGATAATGTTAGGTGATAATGAACTGATGCGATCCTGGGTGCTTTGAAGTCTTTGAGTCACACTCCTCCCCCTAGAACCCCAAAGTGTGCTTTGGTAAGTGTAAAGTACAAATATGTCAGCTGATCATAAACAGGGAGTAAGATGAGAAGGAGAAGCAGGAGCAGTAGCAGAAAACCGTTCTTCCATGACGATTGTTTACAAAGTGCAGATGTTCTTACGCTGCCTTTCCTAATTCTCAGTTTGTTTTTTCTTCCTGAAGACTTACAAAACTTCATGGTTGTAAACTTTCTGGAGAAGTTGTTCTCCCTCATCCCTTCATATGACAAGTAAACTTCAAACACGAACACCTTCAGTTTTGCAAATCTGAATATATAAAACTTATGTTCAGAGAATCAGGAGGTGTTTTAATTTCCTCACCCGGTTTAGCTTCTGGCTCTGAGTAACAAGACTTCTGCAACACGTTTTCAAGCTCTTTCCTCTAGTTTGTGATGTAGAACTCTGTGTAATTATTTCAAATAAAAATACCTTTTTGAGACTTCAGAACTTTCTGAACTCATGTTGCTTTGAACACCCATGCAAGATAAATCGAGTAAAGCTTTAGTGTCTTAAGGAAGAGTTTTTCTGTACTTAAAGCTCGAAGTCAGGCTGGCAGCTTTAAGTTCTCTCCATAACATAACCTTTTAATTTTGTGTTTGCATGTTTACAGTTGTGTCCTTCCTTCTTTTTTAAAAGAAGAATTGCTGTGGTTAGGTTATTCTCCCATCCTATTTTTTATTTTTTTCCAGTAGTATTGTGTGCTTTGCTCTAGATCCATTTGGGAACTGTTTGTGGCTGTAAGCTTTATAGCATAGGAAGTCTTCTGTCATGCTTGAGGGAATGCATTTTAAAAGCTTGTGGCAGAACACAGATTATAAAACACTTGAAGCATGAATTTATAGAAAGCAGGTTTGAACCATGAGGTTTGAAACTTTAAGGTCTAAAGGAAATGTCTGGATGAAGAAAGATAACTCATAGTAATTCTAAGGAGAGCTGGGTGTTCATTAACACAGTTTTACAAGATAGGCTTTTTTCTGAAGTCTGGGCATTTCTCCACCAGGAAGGCTTTCTTGCAAAAAATGAGGACTGGGTTTTGTTGCTGCCTTTTTCTTAACAAGTTTGAGTGGAACATAGTCCTGTATTGTGTTAAGAAGCAGATTGTGTAGTGACCATCAGTGGAAAATCCTGGATAACAGTGCAGAACTGTAATTTAGGTTTGTCTGGGGATCAAGAGTACTGATCAAAATCTAGCACGTAATTAAATATATATATATATATATATATATATATTTAACCTGTTTGAGTTCGTCAGCTTAGTACCAATTGAAGCAGAAAACTTTTGTCATCTGTCTGGGTGGCTGCAGCTTGCGTGGTTCTGAGGTTTGTGAAAGCAACATAAAGTGTTTTAGCTAACTGTTTGGCTGGGCAGTATTAGAAATCTTTAATTACTGAAGGGCATCTGTGCCGTTTTGTTTTTTACAAATTGTTGGGCCTTCTGATGTTGGGTGTGCGTAGGACATTAAAAATACGGTGATATTTGGTGGTCTTTTTTCACGAAGCTTGTGAAGGCATCGCTGCTAATGGCTTTCTTTATTTTATGTCTGAATACTTCAAATGAACTTCAGGCAGCTGGAGACCTCAGCACTTTCAAGCTTTTTGCGGTTTTATGATTATACGTGTAGATGAGAGAGCCCGTCACTGAAAACACGAGATTAGTCTCAGGTGGGAACTTCACCAGAGCAGGCTTTGCATCCTGCTATGTGTTGATGTTCCGAGTGTGCTCCCCCTGCTCCTTATTTTCTGATTGCCTTTCATCCTGCTTGTCAAGTGACAGGAGAGCTCATGCAGAATTATGAAGCAGTGTGTTTGATCCTGAACCAAGCCCACTCAAGAAAGAAACCTCAGTCATCTGTAAACTCAGGCGATCTCTGAGGTGCCGTAGCAATGTATCACGGAACTTCACAGCCCATCGCTGTTCTCTTCAGGGTTAGCTTTGTGTGGCATCAGTAACCCTCCCTGTTGTGATGAAGGCTTTTGTTCTCCTCTTCCCCCCCAGCCTTTCTAGGGGATGTCATGTCACTGCTGCTGTCAGAATTCATTAGCAGATTTCATCTGTGTTCAGTTCTTTGTCGTGCTGTGGCAGTTAATGGTGCTGTAGCAACAAGCTCTTAACTTTCTCCACAAGCCAGTTAACTACAACATTTTTTTTTTTAAATTTTTTTTGAAAAATATGCTTTGGCAATTACAGGACAGTTGTGATCCATGTTCAACTTGAAGAGAAGTGACCTGTTCACAAAATGTCTGTAGTGACAACATCAGATATAAAACTTGGACACTTAGATTTGAATGTACTGTTTTATTTTTTTGTCTACAGCCTTGCTTTTTTTTGCCCTTTTTTTTTAAAAAAAAATATATAAAAAGCTTAAATCAGTTTAAATTTCTTTTTTGCTGTAAACAAAGATGTTTAAAAATACAATAACATCAGTTTTGATGAGAATAATGAAATGTTTGGTGACTTCATTATCTGTAGTTTCAACGTGAAAACGTAATGTGTTTTTCCAAGGGAACAATTGTAGAAAGAAGTCCTTTAATGGACTGATTAATTGATAGAAAAAATATTTTGGACATGCAGTTGAGATAAGAGGAAATTCTGATTTTGGAAAGCTGTATTATTATTATTTTTTAATTATTTAACATTCCTGTAGGAATCAACTTAGTAAGAGGTATGACCTACAAGCCATATATATATGATTATATATGGCTTGTAGGACATATATATATATATGACACATACGTGTTATATATATATATAACATATGAATGTAATATGTATATATGTTATCTATTAGTTATTAACCATCCTGCTGCAGAACTACTATCAAAGCAAACACAATGTTTGAACGTAGCTCAGCAGTTTTGTAACTGATGGATAATAACTTTGAACTCTTGTCCTCTGTCACAAAACAGCGTGTCTTACATAGTAAACGTGTGGAGTTAATTGTTTCCTACGACTGTAGCTGGCAATCAAATTGACATGGTGATTCTCATTTGTCATACTGTACTTTCATGACATATAGTTTATTGCTCACTAACATAATAGGAGGACTTTTCATATTTTCTTTTGTTGTTTTAATTAACTTGATACCTGAATTTTCAGAATATTTTAGTAGCTTTTCTTTGTAAAGTTCAATGATGAGTGCTTACTACTTTGGTTTTGAAGATTTGAGGACATGCATTATTTATTATAAGTTAATGGCATTATTTGGTTACCTAAATAGTGTAGGTGTGGGTACAGCTTTGTATTTGATATTACAGTTTTAACAAAAATTTGCCTTCGTATAATTTACTCCAATCTGAACCATTTATGAGAAGTGCTGATAGTCAGGCACTGCGATGCTCAACTTCTGTGTAGGCACAGCTTTTTTCTTCCTCTAGTCTTCGGTGTTGACTTTGACTTTCGATATGCAGTTTCTAATTGACTTCATTCAGTATGGTTTGTAGCCAAAAAAGGCATTATTTAGGAAATAAATGTGTGATAGATCTTGCCTTTGTCTGTGAACCACTTTTCTTTTGAGCTGTGGTTGTGTTTCAAGCTGAAGCAGACTATAGAGGAAGCCATAGAGTTCCTGAATTCTCCAGTTCCCGTGGTGCAGGAAATGGAGCAACAGCCATTACTGCAGTGAACACGCTGTTTTAAGGGGTTATTTTAAAGGTGAGTTTTTATAAAGAAACAAGGCGGATACTGTATAGATCTTGTACATGAGCAATAAAAACTACTGGAAATTTGAGAGTGTTAGAAATGCTTGCCATTCTCACCCGTATTTTATAGTACTTGAGGTAGTGTAGGGAGAAGGTCTCTGCAATTACTTCAATTGCTTTTTCCTCCTGTTTGTTTTTGTTCTCTGACTCATTCTACATATAGTAGATGGTATCGCCGGACGACTGCTAATCCAGTATCTCAGGTCTGACTGTAATGCTTCGCGCTGTGTAAGATGACATACTGATTCCTGCAATGACTTAGCTGCGTGGTTCATTTCTACAGACGTAAAGTGGCATTGGTGAGGTTGGTATGGCCAGATTCACAGACCTGAAGTTTGAAGGGTTATTCATACAACCTGGTTTGATCCTTTGTAAAAAGTGTTTGCCTCAGAAGTTGAATTAAATGATGCTTAGGAACCTGAGTACTGAAATCGATGGTCAGTATTGGTTTTCCACCAGTAAGCTCTTCTAGAATTTAGTTACCTTCAGGTTATCTGATTTCAAGATGAAGCTTTCAGATAAATAGTCTTGCTGTTGAACACGTTGCAGAGGCTGTGATAATTCTTCCCCCTGCGCCCCATGTAAAGACTTTCCAGCAAATTTTCAACCATCTTGCAGTCTCCTCTTTGACTAAGTGGATGTGTTGAGCTCTGCAGCCTTCGTATTGATACAAGTCATCTATCTCTTCCTACAAATACCTCTTCCCTCTTCTAGGCACTTGCTCCGTCCTTTGCTGTAGTTTGCGTTATTTCCAGACCCTATGTTGTGGCAAATAATATTAAAGCTCATGTTCTGGAGTTGTTTTTTTTTTTTTGCCCAAATAATGTCTATTAATCTATAATAGCAACCCCTCCTGCTTTAGTGCTGGCTAGTTTGTGACCTCTTAACAGCAAGGACTGTTGGTATGTCTGAAGCCATCTGCGTGTTTTAAGGCTTTGCAGGCAAGAGTCTGTAGGTGACAAGTAATGCAAATCTTTGGGAAGAGGAGAAGAGGAAGAAGGTTCTCAGCAAAGTTTAAGTAGAGTCTTTGTCTCTAAAACAGGTCTTGGTCTATACTTGACATGAATATTCCTTTTTTAAGGATAATTCACTTATTAAGTGTTATTCTTCTGTCACGGTAAGTGCAGCTGTGCTTTCTGTAACTTACACAATATTAATGTATAATCAGTCGGAAGAGAGCAAAGCCCTTTTTTGTTACAGCTACGCAGTATTTTCAGAGCCTTGAGTGTCTTCAAGTCCCTCTCTGCTGTCCTTCCAGACCCAGTCCAGGGGCATGAGTTCAGACAGCCTGGCTTAGTGTGCTGTGTGCCTTATCTGCACCAGGTATTTGCAGCTTCTCACCGTGCTTGTATTACCTTCAGTATGGTTTTTGGCTTAGTGGGGTCTTAGAGACATGTCAATCAAGATAGAGTGCAATGCCGGAATTGAAACTCATGACTATTTCCTCTTCCACCGACCTCCTCCAGTTCATCTTTGACATTCGTGTAGAGTTTTGCTGATTCTGGACTTCAAATTAGCTGGACTCTCCAAAGGACTCTGCAATGTGAGCTTACCTGTGATAGGTTGTAGTGGAAAGTTTAAATGAAGCATGTGGAAGATTTGCAAAGCACTTGATAAATCTCATTTTTATGCGCTAATTAAGCACTGAACCTCTTGAAGTGGTGCAGGGATTTTTAAAATTTATTCATTTGTATGTATAAATTTTCTTCTTAGAGGTGATGATTGCTGGTAGGTACCTGATTTCGGGACATAGGAGCAATCCAGTTTGTCTACTTATGGGCCTATAAAGTGAAGTTAGGTTCCAGTTTTGAGGAGTTGCCATAGGAAAGAATATTCAAAATTCTTTGCGGCTTGTTTTTTGTTTTAAAATCAAGGCTTTTTTTTTCCCCTTGTAACTGTCTACATTGAAAGTAAATGCTTTTAAGTGTTTTCTAAATAAGCAAATAAAGATACAGTTATATATACGGTCTTCCGTGAAGACTTATTTGTGAACAAACTCAGATATATTGAGTTGAAGGTATAACTTAAAGGAAAATACAAATAAGCAATGTTTTCTTTCTAAAATGATGCATTTTCTGTAAATAATCTCTGCCTGTAAAATCTGTTTTTCAGTAAAACTTAAGATAACAGAATGACTGAAACCTTGATCCTGCAGTTTTTGGAGGCTTTCTTAGGATGGTCTGCTATAACTGCTTGCTATTTGTGACAGGTAGATAATTTTGCTGTGTTGGAATGCATCACAGATGTTACCCGCTAGAAGTAAATAGAAGAAAGCTGAATCTTTTAATCTTTTATGTTAATTTTAAATTAAATTTGGAGGTGAAAGGCTTCTATTATAATGATATTGCTGCATGCCTGAGGAATGATGGTTGGAAAACCTGCAGCTTCTGCTTTGGAGATAGGTATTAACCTTTATTCATGTTTTAAGTAAAAAGATGCTGCAGCAACAGGTGGCCTGTGCTTTATATCTCAATTTGGAGGTATTTTTACACCATAAGCTGTAATGCTTCCACATCTAAAGCTTTTGTGCTTTTGTATTTTATGTTTGTTCTGTATTTATAGTTTGTTTGTTTTTGGTTTTGTTTTTTAAGAGATGAAAAATTTTACCACCTGATACTTCCGACTTCTGGCTTCCAAGATGATTTTCTATGTATTGTATGATCAGTGTCAGGCACAGTTTGTGGGAAATAACTATAGATAAGGAGTGAGTGATAACCTGTGCACATTTGTCAAAGTGAAGTTTATCTTTTACTTTGGTTATGACTTCAGTTAGCTATGCCTCTTGATTTGTAAGGAAATTTGCAAATACCATGTTGCAGTTAAACACCTCATGGGATTTTCCTGTGAAACATTAGAATTGAATTTCATGTTAATGGTGAGACATGGGGTTTCATATTGGCAGTGTAGAAAAGAAGGAGAGTTTTCTCTGCAGAAGGTGAAAACGGAAGCTTATTTTCATAGGTGTTGAGTTAAACTGCAGTCTTCCATTCAGAAAAGCTGTCTGGATAACCCTCATTAAGATGCACTGATGGTAGATATGGCTCCAAGGTGTGTAAATAATGCTGAACAACAAGGAAGGGAGAGTCAGAATGTAGATGACAAGTACTTCAGGTTTCCAGGGTAGTGTTTTTCTGAGAATTTCTTGGGAAATCATTTCAATCAGCAAGTAGGGAAGGCTGATGCATGCTGAAAAGCATTTGTATTGGTTGTTTTAGAGCTACAAATCGATGCAGAGACGCCTTAAAGCTGTTACACATCTTTGTAATCCCATTCACTTGATTTCATATCTTTTAAATAAAGTAATAGGTAGCCATAAAGTATTACCCTTACTGAAAGGGTGTACAAGATTTAGCCACTGAAATGTATCTGTAGTACTACTGTTTTTCCCTTCACTGTCAGTTGAGATAATGCAGGTGGGTGAGCAGTGCAAGCCATTCCTAAATGACATTCCCACCTTCTGTAATACTGACAGTTTTCAGGAGATCACCACGGAACCGTAAGTTTTCAGTGATGTATATAAAGAATACTTAGGGTACACTAAGTACCCTACTTAGGTACTTTTCCTTCTAGGAAAAAAAATGAGTGCACACGCTTGCAGGATTAGAAATATCCCCGTTTACCTAATGCAGTGGTGGAAGTGAGTAATAATTGTTACTTTTGAACCATTCATAGCTATGTGTGGTGTGAGACTGTAGAAGGTCCTGAAGTATATGAGTAGAAAAGCTGTTCTTGATTTATTTCCTTGGTAACAAACACGTTAATGGTGGTTGCACTGAAAATTGGGTTGTAAGTTTCTTTACCAACAGTTCCTAAGAGAGTTGTAAGGATATGAAAAGCTGGCATGGAAAAGGTCTGCTAAAGAGCCAGTCTTTGATACAGCAGAGAAGGAAAACACATTTTTTTTTGTTCTGCTCGACTGCTGCTTAATTCCTGGGGAAGGCATGCATAACTAGACTTGTTCAGAAATGTGTTTAACGCACTTGGAGCACATTAACCTCTTTCTGTAGCTGTTTGTCGTTCCTGTTTGCCCGATTTGATTAGGGGATAGAATTTCACGTGTTTGTTTAATACCTTTATGTGAAAATAACGTGTGGGGTCACTTGCTCTCTGGGCCTGTGATCCCAGGGACCCTTTGCCTGTCCCAAAGCAGCTGCAATTGCTGCTTTATGTTTCCAGGTACCGCTTTATATTGCACTGGGGTTGATAAGCCAGGCCTTTCAGAATCTGCATTTTATTCTTTTTAAATACAACTTTTCAAACAGATCCTGGATGAAAACAGATTAGCAGAGCAGGTGCTGGTAACTCATGCTCATCTCTCTCCTGTTTTCCTTTAGCACAGGGACAGACGAAGTTGTGTCATTAATGACTTACAGTGGCACGTTAAGCTCCGGCACCCACGATGACTTAGGCTGCTGCCTGCGGCGCGGTCCCTGTCAAACAGCTCCCTGGGGAACTTTTAGCTCCTGTGGCGAGTGACATGGAAGGACTTGTAGCTGGCAAGTAAAGGCCAGCTTTCTGTGCCCTGAGTGCCCAGCTGCTGGCACTTCTCTGGGGCTTGCTTAGGCTGTCTGAGCTCCAGCTAGACTGATGGCTGCGATGTCCAGACACCCTGCCACTTACCCTGCTCTTGGCGCGGCCTCTGCGCTTGGCTGCTTCTGCCAAGGACAGCCCTGGCTGGAGACGCAGGCTGGGGGCTCCGCCTGCGTTACTGACTTCACTTTGCATGAAAGTATTAAAGATAAGTAAAGAAAAATCCCAAGTTTTCATTTGTGAACTCAATGCAAAGCGGGTCACACTAGAAGCTCTAAATTACTCGTGCTGAATTTCCAAGTTGCTTTTTCACGTGGGGTGTCCAGCATGTGACCTAAAGATAGGAGACAAATCTTCTGTGAAGCTCTGAATCATAAAGGTATGTAACTGTTAAGAACTAGCATAAACAACTGTAAGTTCAGTCTTAAAGCAAGCACCTCTTTGATTTGACAACAAATAGCAGTATGTGAGGAAGTGTTACTGTTAGCTGCTGGCTACCTGCCATGGATGCTTGGAGACAGATTAACAGGTTTGTGGCACAGAAAAGAGCAGGCCTGACTCGTTGGAGGAGAGACGTGGAAGTTGTGAGAACACATATTGGACGTTCTTGGTAGCATTAAAAATTCTGTTTAATTAAAAATTTGTGAAAATCTTCAAAATGGCATTTTATTCTTGTTGCAGACAGCTTTAAGGTGGAATTCCTGTCATCTCTTGTGTCTGGGAGACAGTATTTGACAGAAACGTGGGCTTGGATTTAGGGAGCATGTTGCAATGTAAGTGGGGGCAGTTAATTTTGTGTAAAGGTTAATACACATGGACAGATGTATAGGATGCTAATTTAGAAAAGGCGTAAGAGGCCACAGTCTGAAAAGGAAGCCTAGCCTAACAAATCAACCTGATATATGGACTAGGCTATCCAGGTGACTTGCTCGGCTTTCTGCACAGGCACCTTGATAGGAAGTGCCCTATAATTTTATGTGTTGCTGTGCACGGGCAGCTAAATAAAAAAAAATATATATGTAAAAATAATAATAATAATAATAATAAAAAGCCAGCAGAGGCTGCCATCCGCTCTGCACCTGGCTCATAGAAAGCTGTTCTTCATCCAGGGGCTGGCCTGCAAGACTATTTTCTCCTCTTAACCTTCAGTGGGCTAGCAGGTAGGTGTAGTTTCAGGATGGAAATGAGGTGACACTTCTCAGATAGAGCAGTCAGGCATTGGAATGGGTTGCCCAGGGAAGTGGTGGAGTCACCGTCCCTGGGGGTGTTCAAGGAAAGGTTGGATGTGGTGCTTAGGGACATAGTTTAGTGGGTGATGTTGGCAGTAGGGGCATGGTTGGACAAGATGATCTTGGAGGTCTCTTCCAACCTTAATGATTCTGTGATTCTGTATCTCGTTCTGCAAGTGAAACATTTTTGACCTCTGAGCATGGAGAGAGTGCGGTATAATTTGTGCAGTCACCTGGCCTTTTGGTAAAAGAGGAACACTGTGCTGAATAAATACCTGAAAACGTAGCTGCTAGAAACTTAAAGGTGCTGGAAGCTTTATTCTTCTCATAAAGAATATGCGAATGAAGGTTTAATATGCCTTCAGCTTTTTGTATGCCTTTGATAATTAGGTAACTGTGTGTTTTCTTCAGTAACAACCATTCCTGAATAAGACTGTCCATTTTCTGGATAAAAAAATAGAAAAAAAATCTGCATTTAATCATAGTACACTTATATATCAATATCAAGAGCAATTTCAAAGGAGTAGAAGTGTACAGTGTTTTATATGGAAACACTGTTCAGAATTCATCTAAAGATCTTCCTCCTTTTTCCCCTCCTTAAAGAAAAAGAAACAAACCAAAAGAAATTGTGTCTGGGAAAGAGTGAGAGGAAAATATTGTCCAACTGCCAGGAAAAAATGCAGTGTGCTGGCTAAATAAATCAATCTTGGCAATTTACATACCGTTTAGATTTTAGGAAATAAACAATAGCAAACTATGAATTGGCTGACCCCCAAAAATATGAGTACTTGTTGAATGTCTGACTTGTGAATTTTCAGTTTGTTTTTTTTCCAAGAAGGAATTGTTTGAGCTACTTCTAAGTACAGATTACTCATTGTTATATGAAGATGGATCGTCACATTGTTTTGTTGCCTTTGGTAAAATTTCATGCCTCAAAAATTTCATGCCTTTCACGTTTACTTTTCACAGGGATGCGTGAGTAGATACGGTGTTTCAGAATTTTAAGTAATTTTATTCTGACAAGTTCATTTATTTTAGCTGTTTTAAAGAAAAGGCAGTCTATGTCTTACAGGCAGACAGACAAACAAGGGGAGATTCCAAAATAGTCCTGACATTGGTCCTGTCTAGCTTGGCCAGCTGTCTAGGAAACACATTATGCAAGTCTGTTTGTAGCTAGCCTCTAATAAGTGAGGTATGATTCGGTAATTGGTATGGTAATTAACCTGGAAAACTATCCTCAGCTTCGCTTGCCAACTGGCTTTATATGTTGTGATGTTAATTGGTAAACTGATCTAGTGAAGAGAGGCTTGAAATGTTTACAGGCTTGACTGTATTTAATTCATTGTTTATTTTGTTTATTTTGGTGAATGTTTCCTTTTTTTTTTTTTCTTTTCCATTTGCGAAAAGTACTGTTTTCAGAGTTTTAGTATTCTGAAAGATTTTTCCAAGAAAAAAAATAATACAATTTTTGCGGGTTGTTGTTCTTGGATGTAGATTTCTGGCTTCATGAATTTATGCATGGTAGGCTGTAAAATATTGACGTGTTTTTATCGTTAATTCTGGTTGCCATACATATGGCCTGTATGTGTGTTCCTGTAACAAAATGCTATTTGACAGAATGTGATCTGCATTAAATCAAGAGTTAGAATTTAGAATAGAAAGAATTGTTTTCCTGTAGTAAAACTTGTGTGGTAAGTATAGAAATACGTAGGAGACTATACAGGGGCGATGAATTTACTAGGTACAGATGGCAGAAATTTTCCTTAACGTTGCCTATCTGTTTTATAGTAGGTGCTTTTTTTTTTTTTCCCCCCTAATTAATTCAAACTAAGACAACACTCCATGCCTAAACTAAGTATACTTTGCAGTGGTTACCTGTGATTGTTAAGCTTGTTAGATTTGAAGCATGGAAGTCACTCTATATTTATGTATGTTATGGTTTACAAACTGCTAATTTTGCAATTAAAAAAAAATTTTTTTTTTATAAGAAGCCTCTGTTACTCTAAGTATTGGGGGTGTTATTAGGCCTTCATGTTGTTGTGGGTTTCTCAGAAGAATATTGATGAAATATTAGTGAATTATAAGAACTGTTATTAAATGTATTTTTTGTTTTATAGGTTATTCAGCAATAGTTATGAACTCCCGTTTACGAGCCTTAGGTGGGAGGATAAATAACATACGAGCATCAGAACTACCAAAAGAGAAAACCCGATCAGAGATAACCTGTAACGTTCACTTTTTGGATGGCTCAATACAAAGCTTCAAAGTCAATGTAAGTTTGGAAAACTACATATTTTTAAAATCCATAAGTATTTGTTTGAGAGCTGAAGATCTGATTTGTTTGAAAGCTGATGAATTGTGGGACCCTGAGGTATGGGATTTCTGTAAGATGTTGAAAGTGTATCTTCAAAATTGCAGAGTTACTGGTTATGAAATAGATTTATGAAGCAATGTTTTAATTTTCTCTAAAGTCAACTGACTGAAGAGTCATAAAATCACATCAAGCAGATTGTGTCTGGAAAACGGTCTCCTACATGGTGTAGGAATCACTGAGAAGCAGATAAAATGCTTATGATCAGCTATGAATAAGTAATTTGTATCTAAAGGGGAATCCCAAATTTGGATGTACTACTTCTTTTCTGTCATCAAAGGAGTGATAATGCTAAAAGGAGACTGTGTAAATTAACATAGTGAGGTCAGTACATGCTTTCTGAAATACAAAGATGATGCAAGTAGTGAAGACAGCATGGCTTAGTAGGACAGGTCAATCGGTTGTGCTTCAATGTGTTTTTTTTTAAAATCAGTTTATTTTTTAGGGGAACAGAGTGGGAAAGGGATGGAGGATGTTGGAAATTTTGGACGGGCTTATAGAACTTAATGTAGAGTAGTTGAATTGGAAGGGACTTAAAAAGATCGAGTCCAACTGTTGAGACAAGTTTGTGCTACAGAATTTTACTGGAATATCTGTATTGGGAAAACAGCTAATATAATGCGGTTATACGGATAGAACATTATTTTATTTTGTAAATATTTATTGATATTTCCTTATAATTTACTAATATTTACTTATTAATGACTAAAGGTGTTATTTCATTTTTAGATGAAAACAAAGGAAATACTTTAACTCTTCAATCAGTTTTCAGTAGAATTATTTGACAATGCAGGAAAACTGAATGAATTAAAGTATAGCGTGAGCTTGCATGTATGATGCTTTCTTTGTCCAGTTTACCCAGTTTGAGAAGTAAGGGAGTTTTTATGAGGACACTCCATCGCTGCGTTTCTCTAAATTATGGCATGAATTCCTACAGGAGTCTCAAAGCCTCATTTGAAAACTGTATTTTCCAAAGTGGTGTTATAATTCACTTTGCAGACTGATTTTGTTTCTGAATTTTGTCTGGGTATTTATTGAAAGAAAATTAATTTGCTAGCCAAAAAAAAATATTTTCCTTCTAATAGTTTACATTCCAACACACGCAGAATTAGTTTAATATTTTAGTATATATTTTATATAGATAAGCATATAAATATATCTGTATGTTATATATATACACGTAGATTTATATGTAAAATGTATATGTAGGTGTACATGAACATTTATATGTGTGTGTGTGTATATATATATATAAATGTAATATGAGGTAGCTAACAGTGGGGAGTAGGATGCTGGGGGGAGGTAGGAATATAAGAGAAGGAGCAGCACACTAATAGAAAATTTTCGTTGTTCATTTCCAGCATGCCCTTTAAAATTGCCATGTCTGTCACTTGTGACTAGAGCTAGCATAAATTTCTCATCCCCCAGACCCATGTACAAGGACCTTTGAAAAATGAGGAATTAAAACCTTTTGATAGTAGTATACTCTTCCCTGCAAGTATTGACAGAGCTTTAGATTTAGCTCTTGGCCTGATGAAATCTAGCACCGTGCACCTGAACTTTGTGCTTCTCATTTCATCCTCTAAGCAGTGAATTCTGTACAAAAGATCAAAACTGTTATGAACCTCTGGACCCAGCTAATTCATCTCCCTGCCGCGAGCGTAGCCGCAGGGTGTCCCTGCTGGTTGTCTCCTCGATCCAGGAGTCAGAATGGCCTCCTTCCCTGCTGCTGTAATGCTGAGCTGCCCTGAGGGCAGCACAGGACCCTTCATCGCAAAGAAGCGAGGAGTGTGGCTACCTCGCTATGTTGTGTGTTAGTGCAAGGATGAGGTTTCACAGAGATTAATGCCCTCGCAGTACTGAGCTCCCCTTCCAGCTCCGTGGGAGGCTGCGCTCATCTGTCAGGCCTGCCCTTCCTGATTACCTGACCTTGAGGCCTGCCTCAGGGCAGGCTTTGCTGCTGTCTGATTGTGTCACAAAGTCCAGCTCTGAAAAGGACTGGAAGCCAGCTGCTGGAAACTCTTATTTGAGTTCTGCTTATATTAACAGACAAATTCAGCTTCATGAAGTTTGTGTGTGTGTGTTGTTGTTTTCACAGCCAACACCATTCGGTTTTATGTCTGTGAGCAAAGCACTTCAGTATATCAGTAAAAAACAAAGGCTGTGAAATTTTCAGGGCTAGTCTGTGGGCTAGGCGTACCTCATAGTGATTTTTGAAAGCTCCGAGTTTGGATGTATTAACATACATGTGTCAATGTATGAATATTAGGATAATATTCGCAAACACATAAGTACGCCTTGCATTTGTAGGTTTAGGTACGTTTCCACTACAAGTAGTGGAAAGTGAATGGGGAAAAGCAGACTATCTAAGTCTAAAGCCTAAGAAATCTTGGCTTTCTTTCATGTAATAGTCTAAGTGAATTAAAGACTCCTCCAATTCTAATGACAAGAAACTGAAAAATACTGAACGTTGCTTTGTCACGTAGCAGTTATCTGAACACAGAATTCTTACTGCAAGAGGATTTCTTTCAAAGGCATAAAAGTATTATAGAGAGGAATAAGCATCAAAAAAAAAAAAATCAAAGGTAAGAAGTAACTTGCTTTAAGCAAATAAGTATTTTGAGGTTGCAATTTCTAATGTCTCGCTGGCACTGAACAAATGCCAAATAATGAATTTGAAGTGAATTTGAATCTGTCACCTTTGTATTAAATTTAATAGTCTAAACAGTCAACCTATTTGCACACTGAAAAAAAGAATTTATGTATTTTGAAATTTTGAACTAGTAGGGAAGTTAATGTATCGATACTCTAACCTTCTGGAGAACAGGGAGAATAGAGAGCTGACTTTTTCCTCTTCATTCTGTAGCAACGGGATGTTTATTGAGCCCCCACAGTTGAATTTCCTCAAACTTTGTTGGTAAACTGCATGGGCTTAGAAAACTTTCCAAATCATTGCTATAGGTGTCTCTATCATTCTGCTACATGGGACTTTTCCAGATGGTTGGTTGTACCTGTAACAATGTGAACAAAATCCAGCCATCCTAAAATGGGGCAGTCCAAGGAGGAAGATAGTTTTTGCTTGTGTAAATATCCCGAGGGACTTTGATTACTGAAAAACCTCAGGATAGTTGCTTAATTTGATATCTTTGAGTTTGTTCTAATTAAGCTCTTATATTAAAGAATGTTGTTAGCTTGGCCAGCTGAAATGGAAGATTTAATTTCAAGAGAACCTTTTTTTTTTTTTCTCTAATATTTTGGCTTTGGCACAGTAGTTAAATGATAGCTTTTGTTGTTCATTGTTTTTATTTAAAGGAGCTTATACTTGGTGAACAAGAAATTTATATTGATGGTGTCACAAAAAGTTAATATAACTTGTGGTATGTACTGTTCTTAGGTCATCTTTATCAAGAAAGTTCACACTGAACTTAGACAGACGCATTTTGCTTCTTTGCTTGCATTCCAAATAGAAGTTGTATGTTAATTCTGCCAGGCTGAAATGGCCTGTCTTGTCTTTCCTCCCTCATGTGTTTCAGTATTTAGATGGAAAATGTCCAAAGTCCACCCAAGGAATAGAAGGTGTATGTACGCTAAAATTTGGAAATATTTGAGACCAAGGCTTGGCTGCACTTCACATGGAATGTTGTATTTGATTCTATTCACATTTTCTTGAAGCTTTCAAATAAATGCCATGTGTTTGAATTTTGTGATAAGGTTAATTCAATTGTCTCTGAACTTATGACTGTCTTCACATGAGGAAAATGTTATTTGTCATTCTAATACATACAGACTGTGCTCACATACCATGTTTGGGTGTGATAAATAGGTATATATTGAGCAATAACGCAGATCTGTTTGCAACTTTTGGTGTAAACATACAGGAATTTTCCATTATTGCTCTACTTTGACTCATTTATCAGGAATGACTACTTGGGAGCTATGCGTCTCAATTTCCAGCAAACTGACTTTTGGGAAAGGCTAAAACATAGTGTCAAATAATCTCTGTATTGTATTATCTTTCTGAAGCACAGTTGATGCTTATGTTTTTAGTGCCTGTGATTTTTGCTTTTAAGCTGCTTGGCTTCCTTCTAGAAGTAGGGTTTTCTTCTACAAATACAGTGATTTGGTTGTAATAACTAGAAGTCCTATGACTTGAAATTCAAACAGTAAGGATTGGTGTTTTTTCTGTACCATCCCAATCAAGTTCCTTCTTTTAATATTTTGAGAAGGAACACGACTATTACAGTTATCACCAACAATTACTATTGATATGTTTAAAATAATGAGCAGAGGTTCTCTTAAAGGTTCTTTTTGGTTGTGGGAATGAATTAAAATTTTAACCGCTCATACTAAACTGCAGCGATACAGATGTGTAGCATCTTCATTGCTAACTTTTCCTACTTCCATTGCTTGATAACACAGGAGAGGTTGGTGCTAATCTGCAGCCTTGCATATTGAAAGAGTTGCTGTATGAAACCTCAGGCTAGCAACAAATATTTAGTTTTATGCTGAAGCAGATCAGGCTACTCTGTGTCTGGAAAACAATAAGACAGTATGAAACTTGATGACTTTGAGGACAGTAAGAAAGTGATCTGACCTACTGCAGGCTTGTTAGTCTGATCCCTTCAGGGTGCCTGACTTCATAATAAATGTTGAAGGAAAGAATTTGTGCAGGGGAGGTATTTCCAAAGTTAGATCTGGTACAACAAACCTCATATGTGTTTAACAAACAAAATCATTTTTGAGACAAAGAAAGTGCAGTGACTCAATGCTCTGTGGGCTTAGATAACTTATTTTGTGTGACCTTTATAAAGGAAAATACTGAGCTGTAGTTAGGGAATCAAGCAGTGTTATGGGATGGGCAAGGAGTTGGCTCAAAAGGTGCCAGTAGTTCCTGCTGAAAAGAGAGATGTTGAGCTGTATAAGGACATTACCAGTGGAGTTATCGATTGACAAATTTCTTTATCATGTTGCCATTAGATTTTTTCAGTAACCCAAAAAAGTAAGGTTTGAGACCTTATTTAAAAACCAGCCCGACCCAACAAACAAACAGAAAATAGTATGATGTAGTAGGCAGGTTACCATGAAAAACGAGTAATGCAGTGGGAAAAATCAGTGGTATAAAGTAATAGCTTTCCTGAGAAGTATTTAATGTGGGCTGTTTTATTTTTTTGTTTGTTCAAACTTAGTTTTCAGTTGTAAACAACAGAGGAGGAGAACATTGGTAGTTTGTAGACATAAATACTTCTGTTGTGGCTGTGAAAAAGGTGAGTGCTCCTGCGCATCAGGCAGGAGCTTTGAGCCAACATCGAGGAAGTATTATCAGTGTTAGTCTTGGCATTGGGGCCAGCCTCCATGGAAAGTCATGTGCAGATCCACGAGCAGACAAAAAAGGCAAGTTTCAGCTTGGGCAGGCATGGAAGGGACGACTAGGATGCTCTGCAGAAGTCGGGACCTGAGGAAAGAACAGGCTGTTCTGCTTATTTTAGCTAAACAAAATCTTGCATGCCCTGAATAAGGGCATCAGGTGAGTAAATAATTTCCAGCAAGAGGAAAGGGCATTGTTAGCAGAAGAGCAAATAAACTAGCAGTGTGTAAAATCAGTGTGGACACTGGAAAAAAAGTTTAGGACTTTGTTCAAGCTCTTAGTCATATAGGGACCAAAGGACCCAGGCTGTTAGTAGTGGATGAGTGTTAAAGGCCTACATAAAGGATGACCTTAAACAACACGTGAGGAACAGTGGGCATTGTCTGAAGTGAGACTGAATTTGCAAAAGCATAGGAGGTGCTTAATTGTGAGATTGTCATTGCCAGAAAGTGGGGCAAAGCTCTTGCAAAGGAAACAGGGAGGTGTGTTGCACTGTCCTCTGAAGGTGTTGCTTTGTACAGGTTAGTCTATGGAAGGTAACAAACTGAAAAGGATGATTTGTGTATTTACCCTTCCACTCCAAAGAGCTGAGTCTTCATTTACACGATGTTTATGCAGTTCTTAGGACAGTGAATCTTTGATCATACAAGCTGCTAGGCAGTACTTAAAGTCAAAAAATAATGAAGGGGTTCTTTCTCTTGAATTTTTAGTAAGCTACGAGATTTGAAGTTGGCTAATAATTTCCAGCTGTATTTAGGGAATTCATGTTGTGGCACAGGCAGACTGTAACAGGTATAATCTTTAAATATTAATTTTGACCTGTCCAGCATGAGGTGAAATAGGTTTCAGAACAGATTGAAATGGACTGAATAAAATGTAGTTATGAGGTGGTTAATGCAAAACTTTTAACACCAGAATAAGGATTGGTGAATGTCAGAAAGATTAAATAAATGGAAACTTCTTTCAGAGCAGAAACAAGAAACCATCTCAGGATCTTGTGTTGTTGTAACAGTACTCAAGTGTGAAACATGCATAAGATTTTACCTTTTTGTAGGAGGGGAAGAGCTTTATTAATGTCTTAACTACTTGCTGTAATGATTCGTAGGGTTAAGAACTTGGTCCTAATATCCAGTTTAGTCGAGTGGTGTTTGTGTTGTTTTGTCCTCTGCCCATGGAGGAGAGGGGTAAAACTATTTTATGATCTAAAGCACTTGATGCTTTATAGAGTATGATGTGGCTTTGGACCATCTATTGGAATGAATGTCAAAATTCAGAAGCAGTGATGTGACATACTTAGCCTGCCTCACTTTATACTCAGATCTGAAAATTGTTAATGTGCAAAATAGACTGAAAATAATGCAGCATGAGCTGTGTGGTTACTTTTAGGTATATAGGCTGAAAAATAATTCATCTGTTTCCTAAAACAAAGCTAAAGCTGTGTAAATATAGGTTTTGTTCAGGAAAAATAAAAACCTTCAGATGCAGGAATTTTGACAATTGGAGACGGTTTTAACAGTTGAAAGTGACTTCTTGTACTTGGCTTAGATTTCAGGAGTGGGTGCTTCATCTAGGCACTGTGGAAGAAAAATTGTGCTTTTGATACCAGGGATTGGAGCTACAGAAAAGTGGTGTTGAGGATTGCTTATGAAAGACAATGGAGAGGAAGAGGAGGAGGAGGGAATGCTAGGTAGGTTGAGGAAACTAGTACTGGCTGCTGCTGTTAATGCTGTGCAGGTGGGTTTCGGATTCAGAATAGAGAAACAGAGAGCTTACTTGTTTTTATAGGGAAGCAGTAAGAGTGCTTAGTATTTCATGTGTGGCACAGGAGAAGAGGTGTACCACTGTGAGAAGGTGGGGATAGAAAAGAGGAAGGCATTTGAATCGTGTTGAAGAACCAGACGAGTTAAAAATGAGAAAGGAACTAGGAGGTAATGGTTTTCTGAGGAACGGGAATCAGAAGTGTTTGAGTTTACAGAGAAAATTAGCAGTGGTCTGCCCATGGTAGTCTTCTCCTGCCCTGCTTGTAACAAAACCCAAGATTTCTGAACTCTTTTGATTCAAGTGTATGTGTCATCCCAAGTAATGACTGCTTTTGGTCACAGAATAACCATCAATTTATAGGTTTGCTCAGTGTCAGAAATGCGCTCCAGAGATGTGAAGTCATGCTGCAGAGTTGTGCAGGTGTCATGTGGTGCCATTTGATAGTTTTTAACGTTCTTCTTGTAAGCAAAAGGGGAAAAAAATAAAAGGAAAAAAAATCCCAGGTAAATGAACATAGATGAAATGAATATGGAATGAGATGCCACAATTTTTATTCTGGGTTTAAGTCTATGTATGCTATTCCAGGAAAAAAAAAAATATGTTTTGATTGGTGCTGTGATTTGAATTTCTCATGGGACATTAGAAAGTGGGGAGTTGGGAGTGTGCAGCTTGGGAAAAGGGAGAGAGGACAGAGCTGCATTTGATGTCAGCACAGAGTCACTGACTTGGTTTGACTTGCAGTTATTGCAGGGCTTCCGCTGTTTGCTGCAGAAGTTCAGCAAGATGGGAGACTGATGGAGGTGAAAAAGGTAGTCTCATACACACAACAGCTACATGTTGCCTACACTGGTTTCTTCTTATGGGACTTTGCTCAGAAAATTAGGCACAGCTTTTCATAGGACAGTAGTTGTTTTCCTGATACCTTCCTTACCTTTTGTCTGGAGTCTGGTGTAGAAATAGTGAGCATTCAGATCCCAACGGAGCTAGTGAGCTCTGCTCTAGCAGTAGTAAGTGTAAGGTAATGTTCAGTACTCCAAAATAAGGTAGTAAAGTGTGTCCTGTGCTTGAATTTTTGGTGGTCTGTTCCTATATTCTAAATAGAAATAACGTTTTTATGAAATAAGGGGAGACTATGGAATATGCTAGTATTTAAAGCACTTTATTACAGTGCTTTGGTGCCCTGTGTAAAAAGGGGAGAGAAAAAGAAAAAGGGAAAAAAAAAAAGCCCAAACCATCAAAAAGCAGATAAATCTGTCTTCTGAGTGAGCAGGGCTTGAGTGTTGTATAATAAACAAGGTCTAAACAAAGAGAATTTAATAAAATATTGTGTTTTTGGCTTAAATGAGCACTCTTACATGCTGAATAAGCCTGGGGCCATCCACAAAGATGTGGTGCGTAAGTATGTATGAATGCATAAGCATCAAGTCCTTTGGTTTCTTAAACAAAGTGCTTGTGTCGCAGCCTGAAGAATTTTCCTCTGATGTTATTTTTGTGCATGTGTGCAGCTTATTTCTGATTTTAAGAATAGGACTCAGAAAATTCAAGAAGAATATAAATATATATATATATATGTCTATAATCTTTTGTATAGACAGGATACCAAACAGGCTGTCCTGGGTTTCCTTCTGTCCAGCAGCGTAGTACATAAAGAACTACACTGAAAATGCATTGCAGCATTGCCAAACGTGTTACATGTTAGCATCTTTAAGATTGCAGTTTTGTTCAGGGGTTTTGTGTATTGTCTATTTGTGTTAACAGCGTTCGTTGATTAGCGGTGTGCTTTGACGTAAGCTGGTTAATCTCTATTCCACACTGCAGTGGTGTGGAGGTATGCTAATGTAATTTCAGGGAAAATACCCTGTGCCTGTGCATCTGGGTGTCGTGCAGAATTCTCCAGTTACACCAGTTCTTCTGCAAATACCCCACGGGATGGGTGTCTGGGGTGGCATAACGGTAGCAGGGTGAGTGGGAATTCAGGCTAATGACGTCCAGGATCTCATGGCTGGAATACAGCTTTCTCCTACGTTTTTTTTCCCCATTCTGATGTATACAAACTTTCCCTTCTGAAAGCTGATGTGGAAACGGAAAAGCTGCTGTGATGGTGACATCAGGGGCCACAGCAGCCCCGTGTGGCTGCAAGCCAGGATTGCAGGGTACAGCTCCAGAGAAAGGGTATTGCTCCTAAGGGCTGATGGAGCAGAGGTGGTCTGCATAAAAGGCAGTCGCAGAGCCGACCTCAAGGACCTGAGTTCATGTCAATTCATATTATGGGATTCCTGGTACCTAATGTATTTTGGAAAGAACGTCTCTTTTTTTTTTTTTTTTAAAAAAAAAAAAAAAAAAAAAAAAAAAGACTTTTATCAATTAAAGTTCTTATATTGCTGAGAAACTTTGAACCAATGAATTAGCAGGTATCTTTATTCACAAGTTATTTATTTTTTAATAAAACTTATTTAAATTAATTGTATGTTACGGTGTTTAAGTGTTGTAGAGTTTCACTTCTAAACTTTTCTTGTTTTCAGAAACAAGACACTGGTCAGATTTTGTTGGATATGACCTATAACCAGCTGGGCGTGACAGAGAAAGAATATTTTGGTTTACAGCAAAATGAAACGTCAGTAGATTCACCTGTAAGTATAGTAAATACTAAATGTGTGTGTATATATATGTGCATATATATACATACACACATATATAAAAATAAACACCAATTGTTTGTAAATATTTTTAATCCATCTAATAGTTTTTCATTTCACAGCGGTGGCTTGAACCAAACAAACCTATTAGGAAACAGTTGAAAGGTAAGATCTATTTTTATATCTCGACTGTAGCTGTGTAGTTCAGCTTTTTTATGTTCTTATGAATAGAATAAATACAGTTGCTGTTAATTAGTGCATCCAGATGGTAGATTGTCTTTTAGAACAAGTCTTATCTCTGCCAGTCTTTTCAGCAGAGCTTTCTGCATTTCTTAGTGCTCTCTGAGTTATTAAGACATGACAGGTCACTAACTGTCAGTGTCTACACCTCACTTCTGAGCACTGTTGGACATCATGGCTATAAAAGCAGTAGCCAATTTGTGGCCAGTAAATTCATCCCTACATGGAAGATAAGAAAGAGGGAGGGGTTTTGTTGAGGGATGTGTAGCCAATTTATTGTTTCAAGTAGAATTAAAAAAAAATAATAATTTTATGCAAAAAAGAGAAAGGAAAAAAAAACACCAACACCAACAAAAAATGTGCTTCCAAATGCATGCGTTGCTCATGCATTTTCATGCATGCTTCATTTATAAACAGTTTTAAGTAGTACAGAATGCTTACCAAGAGGAAGGAGAGCTTAAGGACAGGTCAGCCGGTATGGTAATGCCCAGACAGCAGCCTAGAGAACATGGAGTAGTAGGACAGTGTCCCAGTTTGTGTTGGAAAACTTGAGCTGTCTTTGAGCTCTTTTGTTTCTACTGTATTCTGGAGATTGTGTAGAAATTCAAATAAAAACACATGAAGTTAACAGGGTGAAGTTATGTTACTTTATATTTCTATTATTAAGATAGAATTATCCTGGTTGAGACTCTTCATATATGCTGCTGCCTTTTCCTTTTCTAATAGCTATTAGACCAAAGCAGCAATAGTGCTTTTTATGTAAAGTAGCTAAAAAAAAGCTAGTGCTTTTTATGTAAAGCTAAATAGTGCTTTTTATGTAAAGTAGCATGCACTAAGTACTTTAAATGAAAGCATCATAATCCTTAAGAATATTTTCTTTTCATAGTTGGTGTGGGGAATCAGGAAAGACTTTTCACAAAGTAAACCACAAGAAAAACACAGGAGATTTTTATGTGGTTATTCATATAACTTTTCTATAAATCTAGACATTAGACCTTGGGTATATCTTTTTTTAAAGACAAAATTGATTTGGTCTTCTGAAATATTTTAGGAGGTTTTCCCTGCACCCTTCGTTTTCGCGTAAGGTTTTTTATACCTGATCCTAACACACTTCAGCAAGAACAAACCAGGTAATGTCTGTTTGATGTTTGCTTCTATAAACTAAGTATGTGTAAAGCCTTCCCTTCCACCTCCACCGTCTGGCAAACTACAGTTTATTATGTAATATAACCTCATATAATTCTTTGTATTAAATGTGTTTTGAATTAGCAGCTTGATGTGATGATTGTAATGAAGGGTTTCTGCTATAGGCAGCCTGCAATTCCAAAATACAGGTAGAAGTATAAGCCAGTTACAGAGATGTCAGTTATTTTATTTGCACATTGGATTCTTTTTTGAACTCTTTATTGCTGCATATTGTTTTCCTCCTTTTCTGATCCCTTAATTAACCAGACACAATGATTAAAAAATGGGGAAGTTCAATGATTAAGCTGTCTGCATGCCTGAAGTCTGTTAATTTTTTTTTTTGTATTAGCACTGAGTCAGTTCTGAACACACTTGGCAGATTTAATTCCAAGGGTGTGAGAGGGCGTTGTTTATTTTGTTTCAGGAAGAGCAGATAACAGTCCTTGCTTTCTAGTGCGCCCATTACTTGTAACATACAAAGATTCATAATGGTTCAGTTTATAGCAGACCTTCAACATTTTCTTTTTTAATCTGAGTTTTGGGAGCGGTGGGGTACGTGAATTATAAGTAATTTTCAATTAATGTGTCAAAAGACTTGAAATACTTGTTTTGTTCAGTGCACAGGATTTAGAATTTAGAATTCAGAGGCTCCCACTCATCTGGCATTTTTGTAACGTTTTCATTGTTTGTCTAAATTTTAATAGCTAATTTCAGTGCCTCAAGAATATAAATAGTACAGCATTTTAAAAGGTTTTCTTACAGAGAACTGAAGTATTGACCTGTTTCGGTTTTTGTTAATCATGCGGCTGTAAGCTGTTCTGCAGTTGTAAACTAAACTTATTCCAAGGCTTGCTCTGTGTGATTCTTCAGTCCCAGCACTCCAATACTGCCATCAAGTAATTTTGTCAAACACCCTAATATGAGAAAGACTAAACTGTTTAAGAGCTTTTGTCAGCATATGCTGCTTGAGGAATGTCACATCCTCCCTTGATCATTAAAAATAGTCCCAAGATAGACTATCGCAGATTTATTTATTTTTTTAAAGAAGTTACATCCAAGTTGGATGCTCCTGTGAGAAAAGGGAGACTGGTTCTGTAATTGTTTATATTTTGCAGTGTTCATTATGCCATTAATACTTTGGTCCTTGGGTTGTGGTAATGACTGTCAAAGATCTTTCAAAACCGTTGTGAGAAGAGAGTGGGTGTGTGATGACGTATTTGTAAATGCCGCTAAGCTTTATTAATCTGTTCGTATAATTTGCAAGTAAACCTACCCCACAATAAAATAAAATTAATACTTGGAACCATTTAAACCATACTTTTTAAATATGAAAATTAAATCTTTTTCCCCAAAAATATTTCCTAGGCACTTATTCTTCTTACAACTGAAGACAGACATTGTGGAAGGAAGGTAATAAGAATCTTAAACTTTTCTGTAATTCTGTTGAAAATCAAAACCAATAAAACTAGCTTTTTTTTTGATGGTATCTGTTGTTGCTATAAAAATGTACATCATGAAATACTGCTTTTAAAAAAATCAGTTGCTTGGAAACACTGCAAATTTTTGCACAGCTCAATTATTAAGAATAGTTTAGGAGTCTGTTGTGAATGAGCTGTAGGAGATGGTGTTTCTGCGCATACAGCGTCTGCTTAAGACACCCTCTTTCTGCAAAGCATGGTGTGCTAGACAGTATTCTAAACATGAGGAACCTGCTGTCTGCTGCAGTAATAGGAAGGGAATAGCAAAGGGCAGTTCATACTACTGTTTCTTACTGTTTCTCCTGGTCTTGGGGTATCTTTCCCATATAGTGTGAAGATATATACCCAGTGGTTCTTTGGCGTGTGATTTTTGTGTGCTTGTAAATTAAAAAAAAAAAAACGAGAAGGTCCAGGTTATCAGCAATCCTAAATTGCCTTTAGGATTTCGTAGTAGGTGTTGGTTATGGAGTCACTTTTGCATGTTATATCAGAGCTTGCCATGTATACTGGCATTTTGGCTAATTTTAGTGTTTGTGTCTAGTTTTAAATATACCAGACGGCAGCTATTAAAATAATGTGCAGAGACCCATAAAAATCCCTTCTTTTGTTTCCAGAATACACATCTAGCAAGGATATGTCATTTTAGGACTAGGTACATCCATTTGCTTAAAAAAGCTTTTACCCAGCTAGCCTGTAATGTTCAGTCTTACTTTGCTTTGACAATCAATCTCTGTAAGAAAAAAAATCAGACACCCTTTGACAATAAACAAGCCCTTACGTACTGAACTAATTGCAAAGATGTCATTAACATTTGCATTTATACTGTTTGTCTAAATGAAAATATTTCCCCCCTTTGCAGGTTGTCATGCCCCCTTAATTCTGCTGTTGTCCTGGCATCGTATGCAGTACAGTGTAAGTAATGATCTTTCTTTTGTTAATAAAAGTAATTGACCAACCACCTTCTCTGCTGTTCTGCAGTGAAAACTAAGGGAAGATTTCTTCCCTTCTCTGCTGGTGTGGAATGTCAAAAATGCTACAGATGATGCTTTGTGGCACTTGTAGAGGAGGGGAAAGTTACTAATGACAACCTTCAGATATTATACATAGAAAAAGTGTACTTATTGTGTCTGTCAAAAAAAAAAAAAAAACAACACACAAATAAACAACAATAACGGTGTTCTTATATCTGTGTGCTTGTAGAATGTGTACTGCTGACAACCGAAAAAAAAAAAAAAAAGCACATTTTCATTGCCATTGGAAACAAAATGAAGCTTAGTGTTTGTTACAGTAACTACAGGAAAGCATTCCAGGGAAATAAGAGATCATCTAGAGAATAGTTAAGGGGAAGGTAAATTGATTACTGTGATTAAGAAACTCAAATATTCTTACGTAATGTTTTTTCAGGAAATACTGATTTGTTAGATATGTAAAAACTGGCAGTTTGCAATATGTGAAGGTGACTCTGCTTTCAGTAATTCACATCCTTGTCGTCTGCCTGCTGCTAGCAAAAAGAAGTTCTACGGGTAACATTAGAAAAATAAAAATATTTTATTTTTGCACTAAAAAAAAAGATTTTCGAGCAAGCATAGTAGAATAGTTGTATAATTACTTTGACATTAGCAATGTCCACAGAAATGATGATGAGAAGGCATGAAACTAAAAAATTAAAATTCAGTTTTCTAAGGAGAAAGTGTAGAGAGTGGCAAACGTGGGTCTCTCTGAAAATCCTAAGTGACTGTGAACAATCCACTTTTATGTTCATTGCATTTTTCATCCTTCTATTAAATGGGCCTTTAACCACATTCAAAACTAATAAGAACAGTTGAAGCCAGAACATGTTTTCCATGGTAGGCTATTGTCCTAGTTTTGTTGCAAAAGAGAATGTCTACGTACTCCTGTGTCTGTGGAACACAGTAGGGCAGTGGAACAGTGAAACACTCGAAGATGCTAAGTACAGCATTGGCAACACGGTTGTGCTAAAGCAAGAAAATGAAAAGGTACACTGAAGAGTGCAGATACTTCTGTTCATTCTGAACTTGTGATTGATTTTCAAAATGAGTTATGCCATGGGTAGCATACCCCAAATGACAAAGTAATTCCTGTTTCCCTTCGGTTTTATGAGAGCTCCCTTTTCAGTGCTTTTAAAACCTAATGATGCAGTTAGTTTTATGAAAGCAGAATGACAGAAGATCAGTAAAGGTTGTGGAAGCATACTAGTATGTTAATATCTAGTGATACTTTTTAAGGAGAGTTTAAGTTTTTGGTTAGGAGGTATCTGCTTGTTAAAAAGCAATTGTCCGAAGTTGCCATGGGTGGTTTTACCTGAGCTGTTTGCTGTTAATGCAGCTTCTTGGTGTTTTTCAGGCTGCTGTTTCCTTTAACTTCCATTGTATGCAGAGGGAGAGCTCACAGCTCTTTGATAACTTTATGCTTATTTAAAAGGTGGAGCAGTTGTCACTAGGGGGAGGGTTGAAATTGATGTCTTTCACTGTGCATGAAGCCTGACATTTGATATTTCTGCTCTTGAATTTAACTATAATCTGTACATATGGCAGTTGTATGGTTGACCTTCACAGGCTTCTTTTGAGTTTTGCAAGCAGATACTTGATGGTGATGGCTGCTGTGCTGTTAGGGTGCTCATTATCTCCATTGCTCATTGAAGGGATGTTTCGGTCTTGTACTACAGTTCTAAAATTAAAGAAAACTCTGTCGTGGTAATCTTTACCTTCATGACACACCCTGTGTTGTCTGATGGTGCTAATTTACAGGGGAATACAAATGTGTGTGAATAGTGTGTCCAGTTAAATAGCATGTGACTCAACTTAATTACCAATTCAGTTTGGACACTTGTAAGTATAAGTTTGTTTCTGATACATTTATGAATATTAAACTATCAGTGAGTTTTGAAATTCTTTTTAATGAGAGCTTACTAAGGTGCATTTCAAATAACTTCAAACTTTCTGAGACTGAAGCATGCTCCTCTATTAAAATAACAATTTAATGAGAGATTGTACCCCTTGTTTTCTACCACTGTAAAATGGGAATGTTGTATAGCCTATAAAATTAAATAATACATGTGTATCGTGTCCCTTTTAATTTTATGTCATGTAGCTGATTTAGCTACACTTACTTTCTGTTCCTGCCTGTAATAAGTTCCCATTTCCAAGAGACTATCTAAATGTGCCTAACTACAAGTATGCAAGAGGTCCCATGGATTTGGCTGAAGTTTTTGCTCGCTTGTGTGTTAGTCCTTTGCTGGTATGGGACTTGAATCTAAAACCCAGCTGCAAAACCAACATGAAATGTTATGAATACTTCTAAGCTTTCTTTTTCCTGAGCATCAGTTGTTCAGTGATTCATTGTGACTCTTTTCATTTTTCTTCTTCTAAGGAGTATTTGTCTTATCTCCTGTGATATGGTTCCCTTCTCAGCTGTGCTTGGAGGTCTGCAGCACACCGCTGTCTATCTTCCTGAATTTACTTGGGAAGGGGTTGATGGGTTGCTTGAGATTTAAGTGGACTTCAGCCTCTTGGAAGAAAAAGACAGCAGGCAAGGGTGAGGATTTTAGGAAAGCTGAACTTAGCATGCAGGTTCCTCAGGAGGTAAGAGTTTCTTACAGTTCGGAGAACTCCAGCAAGCATTGGCCAAAGGCTGAGATCCTGTCTGCCTCATAAGAGGAGGCAGGCTGGAAAATATAGGGCAACTAAATTTTGTGCTTGGTTCTTGCCTTTTTTTTTTGTTTGTTTTGTTTTGTTTTGTTTTGAAGGGAAATAATGTTCTGAAGGACATCGTGTAAGCTGGTGGATTTGTTCAAAGGTCAGTCAAGGTTCCTGCTACCACAGGGTACCTGTAGCCCTTTGGCTTTGGAACCAAAATCAGATTTGATAAATATAGAGAACTTTGACTTGAATTTCCAGTGTTTGAAGTTATTTACCAGATGTTTGTGTGGCCTGCCCATTCTTCTGAACTCTGCAGCAATGGTATTTAATCACAGGAGACTTTTATCATGCCCTATATTGCTTGTCTTCAACAGTGCCAGCGTGTTATCTGTGGAGGTGGTGAAACCCCTAATACTAGAATCCTGCTTGGAGAGATGAATTGAAATACCTGCCCATTTTCTTCCACATGGTTCTCTGTGGTCTAAATTGCTGGTTTGGGGCTTGCTGGCAGCTTTCATACAACAGCAGCTTTCCTGCTGTTCTGGATTGTTCTTAATTATGTTTTACAGTTGTGATAAGCAATACAGAGCACACTTCAGAAGATAATTACTTCATGTGTTGTTTGTCTGAGGTTCTTCCACTATGCTGCAAATAACTGTTTGAATCTGTAGCATTTAAAACATTGAAGTACAGTGCTGTAATCTCTGGAGTGGAGAATCCCAGACTGGGATACTGGCTGATACTGTGGCTGAAGGAGCTGACTTTTTACAGCGCCTTGTAGACTAGGTACTATTTCGTCTGTATTTCTAAGGTAGATGAACCTATTAATAAGCACTTCTGTGTAACATAACTAAAAAGGGGAATAGGGGAATAGAACAGTTACCAAGGATCAAGGTCCATGTGGTGTGCTGTTATGCCCATGATAATGAGTTGTAGTGAATTGTGAGGCACAACATGTGACTGATCAGTGGAGTTTTAAGGTGTATTAGTTCCACAAATCCTCTTAGTGTTTTGGGAGCACTGATAATTATTCCTTTTCATAAGTATTTTATAAACTTTGCCCCTACCCCCACAGTTTTTCAAGAGAAATATTCCTCGTACTTTGGATATTGTTTGCTCTTCTCAACACTGTTTCTGATTGTGACTGTATGGTTTCTGAAGTACATTTTGTATTTAAGATTTAGAAATAACAACTCACTAGAACTCATTTTCAGCTTTATTCTTATTTCCCGTGCTTTTCAACTTTTGTCTGAGTTTTCAGCATCTGATTATCTTATTTATTTATTTATTTAAATAAAATGCATCACAATGTTTACGACTCATTTTTCTTTCTGGAGCGTTAATGAATAGATAACTTTGAGACCACCATTGTGTATGTATAGTTGCCATTTATTTCTACAAATGTTTCTGTACTTTTATTAATATCTAATTTCTCTTCCCATCTCACCACAAAGTGACCAGCTTCCATAAGTGTATTCCGCAACAATTTACAGTCATCATCAGCAAAACAAGTTGGTTTTATCTATGTATTAGCTAGCTCTTCTTGCCCAATGGGGAATTCATGCTTGCTTACTTAGTGGTTCTCTGAGTTAAGAGTTCACATTCTTGTCCTTATCTAGTTACAGGTTTCTTTTGTTGAAACAGTTTTGATTTTCTTAACATCCACTTAAGATTTTTTACTCATTTTTGTTGTCTTCTTCTGATAACTGTTTTCAATGTGGTATCAATATGGTATTCAATCTGCATCTACATTAATCATTTCAATGCTCCTTTTAATTATTATTTTTAATAAGTGTTTCCATTCTTATGTTGGTTCTTCAAAACTGAACTCTGGTGTAATTTTATTGCGGATTCCAGAACCATTTCCATAACTAGTAGTTACTACTTCTCAACAGCAGCTAGCAAAGTCTATACTGCTTGAACTGTGGAGATGAGGATGCATCTTTTCTTTCTGTACCTCAGTGTCCTCATGAAGATAAATTTGTCATCAGCCTTCAATATTATGTTTCACACTCATTTCATCACATTATTGCCATCCTCATATGAAGACTAGTGATGTGGCCCTAACTATATTTTAATCCTGCACTGCAATTTTATTACCTGATGATTTTCATTCCTTTGTAAAAAGTTTACTAATTTAACTTTTGACTTAAACTTCCTTTCATGCCACTCCTTCAACATCATGAGCAACTGCTTTTCCTATATAACTCATATTCTAAACTTGTCCCATTATTTGGTTATTTTTGGATCCACTGGGAACTCAATCTGCTTATGTAATTATCCTCTTTTAAAACCAGGCAATTCAGTTCACTTTATTCATGAAACTTAAAATATTCAACCCTGCAAAAAGTTACAAACTCAGTGCAAAACTACTTAATCATTTTCAGATATACTTCTCAGGTCTTCAGAATGTTGACACTAAAGCTGTTTTCAGGGACTAGCTTCTGAAGGCATTCCTTTGGACAAAAATGTTTGTATTATCTATGACTGATTCCACATCATGCTTAGTAAATGAAGCATTCATACATCAGCCTTCTTGTGTCCATAGTTATTTGGAGCATCCATATGCATAAATAGGTTTTGGTGCTATTACTTTGTCCACAAGTGTTTTTGTTATTGTTAATAAGGAAACTTTCTAGAATCGGAGACTGACTTGTCTTTTGCACCTGTAAGGATATCAGATAAATGGAGACCGTTTTCTATTTCCTATTTAAATTACACAAAGCTAACAGCTTATCTTTTCTACTACTGTGCTTTGTGGGGCTGCCTGACATCTTTGTGAAAATAAAGAACAGGCCCAAACTGAACTCAGTATTTTGGTGCTGGTAGCATTCAACAACAAATTAACTTTTAAAACCAGAAGCAAGGAAATAGTTATCTTGGCCACGGAGAAGAAGGCTCGTGTGTCAAAAATAACTTCATGTAAGTAAAACCCCAGAAAGATTCATCTTGGAAGAGGCTTCTTCAAAGTCATCTCAGGTTGCTCAGGGCCTTTCCAGTTCAGTTTTGAGTCTCCAGTCTCACACTTATCACTTGCCTGTCATCGTTTCTGTATCTGAGTCTTACCAAAATGTGTACAGCCCCCCTCCCCCCAGCCACACTTGAAGTAGCCTTTTTCTTTGATGTTTTCCTGCAGAAAAAAGTCTTTTTGCTGTCAAGAGACAAAAATATATACCCTTGCACATTGTTCTGAGAAAATTCTTTGTAAAAAGTGAAGAAAACATGACTTGTTTAGGCTGCACTAGCATACCCGATTCATATCCAGTGTCAACATGTTTGAGCTCAAGACTTATTGTTTATCAAGCATTCATAAATTGATACTGTATCGAGAGCTTACACAACTGCTGCTTGAGCAGATCAATGTGGGACTTCACCCAAGGAAAATTATTGCATGGTACTTCATTATCCTTTTACTGAGAGCTATAGAAGAAATACTTCTTAATTGAATACCAACTTCTAAATGAATGGCTTCATCATGTTGCCTTCTTTAAAACTTTTTATATTAAATTACACAACTCAAAAATACAAGAAACTGATAGTAAAGTAACTGATTTTTTTAATTCCTCCTTGGTTCAATTTTCTTTAATTTTACCTGGTTATGATAATTAAAGAGCAATGGATTATTAGAATGGGGAAATGTTTGGAGGAAAAAAAAAAAAGAAGTTACTTTTATCCTCATTGAATCAGTTTTATCTGCTGCTGCTGGCCTGTGTGATCAGAGCAGAAGCTATATGTCAGGAGAAACTGATTGGAAAGGTCTTTACTAACAACATCCCACCCCATATCTTCTGGAGAAATCCATTAAAGAGCTAGAAACATCAAGGCTTTTTCTTCCTGCTGAGGTCTTGATATGCCCTAAGATATTTTTTTTTCTGTTTGGATAACTAAAATCCTGCACAAGAACATTACTCTTCCAAGATGTCTACTAATCAGCATTTATAGTTTCTCTTCAACTGTGACAGTTGGCTGGGGAGCTGGAGAAGGAAGTAGTACTCTGACCTGCTCCCCTTGTTGCCATAACCTCAGATAGCTAGGAGGAAGAGGAAAAAAGACCAGAGCAACCTCCATATTGGGAAGATGAGGAAGAAAGCCCTACATCATAACCAGTGAAGGAACAACAGTTGCCCTCTTTAGAGAAGGTAAAATTACAGTAAAAATATTCTTACCTAATAAAAATAAGTGAAGTGGACAATTGCGTTGTCTAATTGTTGGCAATCTGGTCTCTTCCCATTGACAAGGATGTAATTCAAACCGACTGCAACAAAGCTCTGTCACCAGAACAACATTAAAAAAGTATGTTTCTTAGAAAAGATGAGTTATGTTAATGGCTAATAAAGGTAAAAAGTCTTCAGTCGACTACTGTCATCCAGAATTGTGTTTTGTTTTTCCGCTGTTACTAATGTGCCTACTTTGTATGAAGTTTTCTGTTGTTTCATAGTCATAGCCTTGTTCTTGGTAGAAACTTGGATTTCTGTAGATATGTAGGTATTCCTAAAATTATTTTAGCTTCTTGTTATACTTCTGGCTCTTCTGGCTTGTTTTCTTGTTTCATTTTTTCTTCTTCTTCTGAAGTGCATTATTTGACAACACTATTCAATTACGTGTTTTAGTTCTAATAGTAAATATTTACTCTTTTGCCAGCCATTCTGATAATTTAAAATTCAGGCTACCTTTTAAAAAAAAGTCAAAGCACTGCAGGAACATCTGTATTCAAAATATATTAGTTAATGTTTATCATTCCAATTTTTATTTAAATACTCCATGCTGACAACTATGTGTGCAGCTCTATTAGTTTCCGACTGTATTTGCTTAGAAACTGTTTTTTATCATGGTGGTTCACTTTGTCATGCTTTTTGGATAAGCAAGTAACAAATATTTGTTATACCCTGCATTGCAGATACTCCATGGTTATTGTACCATTAAGTTATTTCTGAAGTACACAGCTTTTGTTTTCTCTCTAGCCTGAATCATTTAAATCAGTCTTCTATACTTTGTCTTTTTCTGGGAAAATAGTGGTGATAGCATTGTTTCTAAATGTTTGTTCTTTGATTTGGTTGCAACCTGCCATGCTGGAGTATTTGCAGTCGACACAAATACTTTCTCTTGTGCTACTTTATACATCATACAAATAACTTCTTTGAAGCTTATTGCTTTGTAATAAAAACTTCATGCTCCTAAGCAAAAAAATAAAAAATAAAAAGCAGACCTCAGTACAAGTTCTAGGGATTTGCTTAAATATTCCATCATTTTGGGATTTAATCTCTGAAGTATTTTGTGAAAGTAGTACAGTTCCAATGAAGTACAGGTTTTAATTTACTTGCTTAATTGAAAGTAGGTGTATCTGTGCCAGTTAGGAACTTCATTTGAATCAACTGCCCTCTTGCCCCAAACCTTCCATCTTCATAACACGTAAAGGGTTTGTGAATGTTTCTGTGTATCTTCCAGGATATAAAATAATGCTGACCTAATATTTAAAGAAAACTTGTATGGACTGAGACTATAGATTTGCAGTCTTTTGTACTTCCATTTGTTTTCAGTTTCACCAACTGTGGATAAGAATTAGGTTTTATCTAGTAACTATTTCAAAATATACACTATTTGGTATCATTATTGAAGGGATCAAGTTGTTAAGGATCGTTGGTTTTTTAGTTTATTTGGCTGTAGATGTATTTACTTTTGGTAGTAGCTTGGTAAAATTATGTCTAAATCAGGAGTTATTTCTCATGCTGTGTTAAATAATTTGTGTTCAGGTGTGGCAGGATTAACAGTTGAATTGTTAGGGCAGAGCCACAGTAGTTAGTCTGAACAGGATTTGCTTCGCAGTCTAAAGAATAGATGCTTTTTAAGTGACAGATCTTGTTAAAGACTTCTAATCTGTTATAGTTAAAGATATTTCACTGTAATTTCGTTTGTCTTACTGAAGCAATTTGCTTCCCTCTAATGTTATAGTGTTGGTTGTCTGTGCCAACGTGGCACGTGTTGCCTGTGTAGTGTTTTTACAGGTTGTGTGATGCAAAACTGTGGTTATATGAGCAAGTACTTAACTTTTCAGTGCCTGAGATTACAGTAAGCATATTTGGGAAAAAAACAAACAAACAAACAAAAACATTTCTAGTGATGTCATAAAATATTGCAGTGTTCAATATTGCTTGTCCATTGGGAAATAATTTGTAGTTCTTGCTTTTCCCCATATGCATGCATATTTTGTTATATTTTAACAAGGAGGAGGGATTTCTTCTAAATTGTAATTAACTATGGAAACTTTGTATGTATGTTTCTTGTTTTCTAACAGCACAACTTGGCGACTACAATGCTTCAGTACATCGTTCAGGATATCTGTCCAATTACAATTTTATACCAGAGCAGAACAAAGATTTTCTTGCCAAAGTAGAATCTCTACATGAGCAACACAGGTAACATTATTAACTTGTAATTCTCTCATGCCCCATGAGTTCTTAAAAATAAAGTTAAAAAAGGGGGAGTGGGGTGGGATGGTGGGGAGTGTGCAAAAAGGAAGATTCAAGTTTTTAGTGGTTTTATTTTGTATAACTTCTATTAAACAAAGTACTTGTTTTTTAGAACATAGGTGCAAAATACATATTTTTCAGAGTGTGATGCCAATGTGTTAAAACTTTTAAATAAATTTCTAGTTACATGCAAGTAGATCAGTTAACATTATACATTGTTAATGGTAACTATCTAGAACACTGTACTAGATGTTTGAGGCTTTTTGGATCAAGGGCCCTTGGTGAAAAGGCCCATTTCTGAAATTGTACAGGTTTTTTTATCCACGTATGGAGGGAATATGGTGGCAGGGGGAAGACCAATACTCAATAACTTAGTGCTTTTACTCCTGATTGTAATATAAAGGCTGCAATTGTTTGTTCCAGTTGAAGTCTACTGCTAATTACTCTTGCTAACCCTGCTGTTTTGTTCCTTGTAAAACTGCAGATTTAGAATTAGAAGTGTCGATCAGATACCTACATGCTGCATGCAAATACGTTAACCTAAGAAATTGCCGCTTACATTTGAGCAAATAAAATCTGAATCTCTTAAGACTCATACTCTGTCCTTTATTGCAGCAGAGCTAGTTTCCCATCCTCCCAGTTTCTTTGATTTCTTGTTTTCTGCCCTGAAATATTTCCCCAACCCCTAATATTACTTTTTTTTTCCAATACTCTCACCACTTCCTCGTTTCTTTACCACTGGTGGAGTTAGTGAGGTATAGTGAGTAGTTCTGAACTTCACAAGTGCTGCCTAGCCTAGTCCAGAGCATGCATGCTGTTGTCAGTTATGGGGATAAAATGGCAATAACCACTGAACTCATGCAGCAGCTGTTCCTTTAGCATAGGTACTAATGGGGACTGCTTTCCGAGCCGTTCATCTGCTGGAACACAATATCTGAGGCTTCTGTTTCTTCACAATTAATTCAGTTTCCAAAAGGCTCAGAAGTCTTTAGTGAGGAACTGGTAGACAGGAATGAATAAATCTGGTTGTCTTTGGGAAGAAGTTGACTTGGAGACCACCGAGGGAAGATTCTGAGGAGTCTTTGAGTGGGTAGGTTGTAGTCATGACCTTAGTGCTGTCATAGCCAAAGGTATGTCCGATTATGTCCTGCAGAGAACAGGCTAGAGATTACCATTGCCCTACATGAAGGTGTGGTTGAGGATGTCGGAAAGCGTTTTCCTTTCTGGGAACTTTCAGTGAAGCTGATGCTTTTATTGAATGTTTTTTGGTAGATTGAAGCCATCATGATGATGAAGTCTAAGTGCTCTATTTTAAGCACTCTATTCACGTAGGTTATGGAATTAAAGTTGCAAATAATAATACTTGAATAAGCTGCATTAGCAAAAATGTTTCTTTATTCACTTAAAGCCTTTTAAAAAACTTTGGTTTTCAGGACTATTTATTTCTGAGTGCAGGGAGAGGCAGACAATTTTTGTGTATTCTAGCAGTGTTTGTTACATCTTCCTTTGGCATGTATCGTGAATACTGATATTTGAGACTTTTTTTCTGATTAAGCCCGTGCCAGTAACATATTTGACGAGAATGATTATGGTGTTCACTGGGCCTTCGAAGAAGGAAATATGAAATGGAAAGTTTCTCATCTTATGATTTGAGTCATATTACGGTTTTTCCTCATCTCACTGAGAACGGTGTTTTGAAATGAAATTCCTACGGATCTGAAGTGAGTTGCTAGTATTTGCAATAGGCCACGTGTAATATCTGAAAATTATTATCCCATATAATTTATCATCCTTAGACTGCAGGGTTGCAAAGCCAGCCCTATGAGCATCTGTTCTTTTTCATTCTTTCATATTCATCCTTTGGGAAACTTTCGTGGAGAAAAATTAAAAGGTCATAATTGCTGGAATGCAATACAGATTTGAGGAGCCATATTGCTTCATATTCATTCTAGCTTTGCTGTATTTTCAAACTGAATTTAGTATTTTGCCAGATTTGGGAAGGTAGTTCTATGATCAAGTTTATGTGAGACACTTCAGTGTGCAGTAACTGTTGGGAAAGCAGCTGGTTTCATATCAAACTGGTAAAGCTTCAGAAATATTCCTTCTGTGTTCATAACTCCGTAGAGTGAATTTTTATTCTGTATGTGGTTTGGGTTTTTTATTTTTATTATTTTTTTAATTTTTATTTTTTAACTTAAGCACCCAGAGTAGCCATTATGTTGGTTTTTCCCCCTCAGCCTTTTTGACGTAAACTGACCTTGTGTCTTTTGCTATTTTTCTATTTTTATTTTTTGAAATCAAGGTGCAGTAGTCAGTGTAGATGTAGGTCTGAGTAACCAGTTCCTCTGCAAGAGGCTTATTTTACCTGTAGTCTTTATTCTGATATTGTGACATTTTCAAGCCGTGCTTCTGGCAATGGCTTTCTGGCTCAGGATCACTTCCAGTCTTTCTAATTGGCTTTATGGAGCATAATGTAATATTTCTTAGAGTGGCAGTTTCAGGGAAGATTAGTATGATGGTCTGAGATTTAAGAGGATGGATAAGTAACTTGAAGTAATAGATTTCCATCTTTTGAGGTAAAGCTTCCTTTAAAAAATAAAGGAGGGGGGAGGAATTACTGCTTTATACAGAGTGCCTTTCTATCTGGAGTTCTAACTTAATATAATGTTACATGTTTTTCTTACAAGTTTTTGGTTTAAGTTACATTTGATTAACATAATCTTATGTCTTTAGTTTCAGAAAAATTCTTTTACCTGCACTGAGTTGTAGCTATGATAGAAAAGACATCAGATACCATCCTGCTTAGATGCGTATAGATAATAATGAGTTGGTCTCTGTTCTGACAGTTTACTCTAACATGCTGTAGTGCCTGAAGCGTTGGTCTGCACTGCAAGGCCAGGATCCTAGCAGGCACAGCATGATGGCAGTAGGCTACAGCAGGCTCTGGGTTAGTGGGCTGTTGTCGGATCAGTTCTCAACAGAGAAAAACTTCCTGGCTCTACAATTTGTGGGAAGCAACTACCTTTTTATCATAAGTAGGTGGATCTTGTTTAGCTGCACTTCAGTCCTCTCAGGTGAATAATTAGTAGGCTGCATGGGGTAACTATCTAGGTAGGGATTACTTCTGGATTCTTTGTTTTTTAAAGCTACTAGTAGATTCCATGGAGCCCTTCCATGAAGTTATAAAATCGGTTTATTAGACATGGGGATGTTTGAGTTGTTCTCTTTGAAAGCAAGCATCTCACAGAATCTTAGAAATTTCCTAGAAAACGGTGATATACAATCCTTTTAAGTCTTGCACACATTTCACATCTAGTGGCAGGGGAAAATGTGTTTTAGGACTTTATGCTTATTAATTATGGATAAACTCAAATGGTTCTTCCTTGGTGAGTTTTATAACTTTAACTTCTTTAATACTCTCCCTCCCTCTCCCACTGTATTTTTGAGTAGATTCCTGCTTCTAATCTTTCTTCTAAACAACTTTCTTCTGAGAGGCTATGCAATATAGAATGTAGAGGGATACAGCTTCTCATTGTAGAAGAAGCCTTTGCAGGGGAATTGTTTCTTCACCCCTTTAAACAAAACAGGTAAAAATGATTTTTCTAAAAATATTGGTGCAGAATGGCTGAGGTGATGTCATTGTTTGTGGTTTGCTCAATTTTGAGAGGTGTTTAGGAGGCCCTTCACAAGTTAAATGCTTTGTGGCACTATTTAATGAGGTTTATTTGTCAGACACTGAGCTGTAGGATTCTCTTTTTTTTTTTTTTTTTTTTCTGCATTTGGAATAAAAGTAATTTCATGTCTCTTATTGTTGACTATGGTCTGCATCTTTTTTCTTTCTCTTTTAGTGGCCTCAAGCAATCCGAAGCAGAGTCCTGCTACATAAATATAGCACGAACACTTGATTTCTATGGAGTGGAATTGCACAGTGGTAGAGTATGTTTACATTGCAATATTTCA
>NC_048894.1:90509220-90690036 GCF_011077185.1 Oxyura jamaicensis | reverse complement strand
AAATGGTCAAAGTGATCAAAAATATGAATTGTCTGTTCTCCTAACAACTGATAAGAACATCAGGAGAGGCCACTTATGAGACCATTGTTAAGATATCTTAATTCAAATGTGATGGTTGTGGGTAAGTAATCTAGAATACACATACAAAATACTTAGGTTCTTGTCTTCTGACAGTGTAAAAAGTTACCCTTAAAAGTTAAGTATTTTCTTAAACCTGACTCTGTCTAGATTCATTGTGCCTTGCCATCTCTGTCATATTTCTGCTGTACTGAAGAACCATGTACTGTCACACTTGAGGTTTCTGTGTGTGCCCTCGACCAGTTTATGCCTTTTAATTTCTATTGTAGCCTAGCATTTTGGTAAGCAACCTTATATTCCAGACTTTCACCATGAGACAAGCGTTCCATTCTCTTAATATCCATGGGATGCTGTTTCTGAAAATACTTTCCATAATCCTTCCCAAATTCTAGGCCACTGAAATACACCCAGGTTGTCAGTAGTGGTCATACAGTGTCAAGTAGAAAGGACAGTGGGCTGAGACATTCTTAACCAAACAAAATTTCATTGCAGTGTGCTGGACTGCTCTCTGTGAGTAGCAGTGCCTTCTGGAGATAACCGCTTAAACAGCCTATTTCTGTTTCCCAGCACATTTTTTCATATTTAATGACCTGGGGCTCGGGATGTCAGGCTGCTGGTCATGAGCCCCTACTGTGTGTGACACCAAACAGTGTTTTTTGTATAATCTGTATCAAACAGCCTACAGATTTGAGTGAAAGCCTTCTCTATTCCAGGCTGCTATGATGCAGACTGTCTTGCTACTATTTCAATCCAAATTAGTATTTTTGGTACAATTTAATTTTTATTTATTTTTAATAAAGCCTATGAGAAAAGTAATAGCACTGCATTTTATCAGAGTGGACATCCCTTGTATTCTATTCTGGTAGCTACTGTTTCATTTGCTAAGTGCTTTGCCTGTGCTGCAGCAGTCCTACAGATGAATGTTCATTCCTTGGTCTCATCTGGCGGCTCATGCTGGATGTAAACAGTTCAAATCAGTCTGCTGGTATGGTCTGTTTCTGAAGTTTGTAGTTAAGGTTAGACGTCCGTGCCTTCCCATGCTTTGACTGAGGTTATTATATTATACCCTAGCTTTAGCAGAGATTTTTGGCACTCCTCTTCGTAGCCTCCCCTGTTTAGCACTGCTCTTAAATCACTCTTCCCATTTTGCTGAATCCCAGTGCATTGAACAATTGCTATCAGAAGCTAGTTATAAAACTGTCTTTTTGAATTTTTTTTTTTTCTCTGTGAATCCTTATGATTCGGCTCTTCCCTTGCTGCTAAAATAAAGTCTTAGTCCTCTTAGATATTCTATATGGCAAAGAAGGCAGGTAACAACGGGGTTTTATACGAATGGCCAAAAGAAGCTGGTGCAAGTCAAGCACTTTGCAGAAGTTGTGTGAGTTTTTTTCTAGCGACCAAACATGACACTTGCAGTAGTGAATTAATCGGAGTTCAGTTTTCATCTGCAATCACTTTTAGTTTGAAGATCAGTCTGAGCTTTAAAGTGATACATTCTAAAAAGAAGTACTATTAAGAAACTCACGAGAGTGAATTTAATACCTCAAAACTAAGAATTCAGGAAGCCTCAATAAAATCTCCTTTTTGCACTGTCATCTGATGAATAATTAGTCTGATATTAACCCATCTTTCATTTTTATTCAGAGGAAGGGAGCTTATAGAAAACAATGGGAAACTTGTAGAACCATGATATTTTCACATTTATGAAAGTCCAGATGGCAATTGTAATTAAAAAATGACTCAGTATTTAACTAAGAAGATCCCTGGCATGGTCATTTTTTAGCATTATAAGTGTTTTTTATGGCTATCTCTATAAAGAAATAGGCAAAAATAAAAGGATATGTGTGATAGACAATTCTTATTTGTGTGGTTTAATGGCACAAATGTTTTGAAAGGGAAATGACTGCACATCTACATCTTCTTTCTATTGTAAGACCCTATTTCTTTGCTAGTTCAAGGTCTTGTTTTTCTTCATTTCACAAACCTTACTTAACATAACAATTCATTATAATAATGTAATTAATTATAATAAAGAGTGTGGAAGATTTTCATTGGACCGGGGCGGGGGGGCACTTTATTCTGCTGAATCACACAGGTTTTCTAGATTTTTTCCTAAAGCTGTTTTCCTTCAGAGTATTGATTTTTGAAAGCTGGAACTTGGAGTAAGCTTCAAGTGCCAATAAAACGGATTTCTGCACTGCATTATGTTGGCATTAGCATGGCAGGGGCAGCTAAATTACATCCGATTCATCTGCAAAAGCTCCTTGGCTTTCTCCCCATTGTATTAAAATATATGGATGCCAGTTCAGGATTCCTGCAATATGCTGACACAACTCTGGCAATCCAGGAGCCTCTTCAGATGGACATTCAACCACCTCCTGTAGCAGCACTCTTTGGAAAAGTGGGGCAGTGGGTATCTAGGGATTGGTAATAATTTCAGTTGATTCTGCAGTACCCTGAGATTAAGCTTATTTGGACACCAACTTACATAATAATTTTCCTATATTAAACTCTCAGAAATAGAATCAATGTCTCTCTCATCGTCTCAGTATTTAGTGGCAATACACTATTTATTAAATAGGTTATGCTCTTTCTCTGTGAACTGCTGTGGTATTTCACTGGAGGCTTTTAAACTGTGTTGCAAATTGAGTTCAGCTTCATTCGGTCATATACCTGTATCATACTTTTATTCAACTATTTTTAAAGGAATTACTATAGACTTTCCACTATTTTTAAACTGTATGGTGTATGGTCTATTCTTCTGTACCTTATAGAAGAAAGGTCTTATTCTTCTGTACCTTAGGAAGAAATAAGGATTGGATGTACAAGACGACTGTGTATTAAATAAGCACAGAGTACCATCTAGAGGAGCAACTAAGCTACAGAAGGCTTTAAGAGAATCCTTTGGCCATCTCTTATAAAATATTCTGAAGCTGCTTTTGAGTTAAACCTGGTATTTTAACCACTGGCTTCCATGTTTACATGTAGATTTATGCTTGTATTCAGCTCTGTTTAGAAACTTGTGTATAATGTACTAGAACATGTCAATCATAATGAAATGTAACTTCTGTAACATCAATATAGATTTAACTTCCAATTCACCTTTCAGCTCCTGCTCCGTTATTATTTTTTTTTTTTGTATACTCAAATGCTCACTTTATATGTAACTATGTATTTTCTCTTGTCTATCTCACTAGACATAATGCTGTTGTAAACTTACGGATGAGTTTTTCCAGTTAAGCATGTTAAGCTAATACATAGTTTTGTGTTTTAATTAACAATGAATTCAGTTTTGTTTATCAAATTTTCATATACACATGCATGTTCCTCTAGCATACTCCCATATGCAGGATATTAGTCACCTCCTGCCCGGTCTTGTTAAGACCTCTTTGAAGAGGAATTATTTCCTTTGTCTTTTTAAACATCTTAGAATAAGATAATTTGTGTCCGGTTTCCAAAATTGTGACACTTAACCTGGTTGATCTTGGAAAGTATTTAAGCTTATTTTCCATCCCTGAATTAATGTAGGGGCTTGAAACTTTAGTCTGATGCTGACCTTAAAGAATACGTAATGTAGTAAGATGAACATTAAAGCTTGTATTAATGATTAAAATACCTAGCAGGTAGGATCAAAGAAAAGAAGTATATAAGAATAAAAATCCAAATAAGTGATTGAATTCTTGCCTCAGGAATCATACTTTAAGTATAGAAAACTTGAAAATGAATTTATAATTAGATAACCGGGAGTAACACAAGCTGCATTTCTGTTCTTATATTTTTCTCTTGCAGGATCTCCATAATCTAGATCTCATGATTGGGATTGCATCCAGTGGAATTGCTGTATATAGAAAACTCATCTGCACAAGTTTCTATCCCTGGTAAATTCCTTTATTAACAAAAAAATACGTCTAATCTTTTAAATAGAATTTCCATTTGCTTTAACACTTATTCCCAGGGAGCCTACAATACACAGATTTGTTCTTTGTGGGGTATCATGGTATTTCCTTGTGTTGAGGGAAAAATTAAATCTGTTGCCTAGATTTAATTCCCAAAGGCTTTTGAATTACTTGCTTTATGTGAAGTCTTGATCAAGTCCATTCACTTACAGGTGTGACTATTATCATTAGGAGGACCTTGTGGTTTTAAAGATTTCTGCTGTTGTACCCAAAGACACATTTCCTCACATAACTTGCAACAGTCTTTCTGGAGAATGTATTCAGTAAGATGACATAATATTCTTAATCCTGACAGGAAAGTGCATTCCAGTAGCTTGTACTGGCTTTTTTGCTCAATTGTACAAAAAGGTGCCTGTTAGCAATATTCCTTAAATGCACGAGTCATTCCATCCATTCATTATGGACTTAACAGGTATTTCTAGGAAAAAGTAATAAGATAGGTTTCAGTTTGAATTTCAGTGGAAAAATGTACTGCATAGTGTCTGGATTTTTTTTTTTCTTTGCTGTGAGTTGTCTTTCAACTCACTTGAGTAGTTGACTAGTAGTTGACTAGTAGTAGTTGAGTACTGTAGCCATCCTCAATACATGTCAATAATGGTTCCATACAGTGCAGTAGCATCTTGCATTTATCTGTCTCTAATGCACACTAAAGCATAGAAGACTTCTATCTCTCATCTTTATGCCCTGAGCTTTGCCCTTTCATATGTCAATCTCTCAGCTTCTTTAAACAGCTGCAGGTTTTTAAAATGCTCAGCTGGAGGCACATTTTCTGCCTTCTGCAGGTCTCGTTTGTAGTGTACGCTTTCAGTTTCTTTTCAGACATCAAAGCAGGATGCATCTTGGTAGTACCCGGAGTTTAACGCATGTTGGCTGTGTTGAAGGTGTGCAGCTAAGGAGACCCCTTACAGAACATTAATGCCCCAAACAAACATAAAAAAAATCAGATAATTGAAATTGTATTTAGTCATCTTATGTAACGCCATTTGTAATACGTAGCTCTTCCTGTGAACTGGGAGAGCTTCAGCATAAATGTGGTGGAACTCAAGGTGGCAGCAGACACCATCAGAGCACTCTTTCCAGCACAGTAAGTAAAATACTCTGCAGCATTAATGGATGACAACAATGCAATTGTGCCATATGGTGGTAGTCAAAGGGGACCAAAAGTTTTCAGGAATGGAGGCAGTGAGAGTGTACTGCCTTGGCAAAAGGAAGATCTTCAATCAAAGCAACTTACATAAGAAGCTCACTGATCAGTCAGAGGTGATGCAAGTCAAGATGGGTTTATGAAATAAATTTGGATTTAACACAGTGAGCTCTGGGAAATTATTCTTGGGGTGCTTGACTGTTATGTGGTAATTTCCAGGTCATTTTGCAAGTAAAATATCTTAAAATATACAAGCTCTGTGTTTTATGTTAGCAGCAATTAAGATTGTACATTAAATGCTTTTCAGTCTATGCAGTTTCTTTGCTTTAAAAACTTCAGAGAAACTGCTACAGGAATATGTACTACGTTACTAGTTAAAATCAAAACCCAACTCAACTGAGTGTCATATAGAATTTGACAAAAACCTTCCTGCTGAATCTTCCTTGAGCAAAGTATGAAACATACAGTTAAGAAATGTTTTTGCTTCAGGTCAAAAACTGCCAGCTGTTAACAGCGAGTGCCAGGGCAGGACTGCCAAGATGATCAGAAATGAATAACTCTGCCCACTAAGTGACAAATCTGCTTTGACCCTTGTGAATGATGGAGGGAGACAGGAGCCAAAAGATTTATCATTATCCCTAAGCTTCAGCTATTGTATGCTTTAAAACTTAATGGTGAAATTTAGTTAGCTGCATAGTCACTTGGACAGACTATTGGTGAGTGATGGGGCAGCTGAGCCACTAGTTGGAGTAGGAATAACTGCATTCCATTCAGCTCATGTTCTGGATGTGGCACCTTCAAGCACTTGTTAAATCTAAACCCTTCAATACCTTAATCTCTCTTTTTTTGTGTGTGTGTGTGTGTGGCTTGTGCTATATGTGAGCATCCGCTTGACTAATAGGCATGGTGCTGCAAACAATTTTGAGTTAATGTTAAATCCAACTGTCAGATTAGTAACTGTTCTCTGTCACCAAATTAAAGAGGTTTAGCTGTGCTTTAAGAAGAATGAATAGAGTTAAGAGGTATACTGTACGTAGAGGAGTGTCAAAACAAAAAGACTTAAAGCCCTGATTTGACATGAAGTGATTATGTGGCCATGCAGCGAATTGCTTTAAAGAAGTGGGGAGAGATGAGAGAGTTTTGTTATTTTTAGAAGTGTCTACCTTTTTGTTGGTTGGAGGGGTTTTTTTGCTTAGTCTGCAAGGTTAGTCGTTTGTATTTTGTGTTTCTTCTGGTACTACATTAGCTAAGAACAGGGGGTGACAGCAGCTGTGTAAGCTGAGAACAACTCCACTCACTCACTCACTTGTTGAAGTGTGAGCTAAGCCAGGAAGCTTGGAGGGAAAGAACCGGTAACCCAAAACCTGAGCAGTACTAGTTCAGCTAGAGTGGCACTAGGATTAAGATGGATGGATTTAAATTAGTTCCACTTCAGTAAATAAACTGAAAATTTATATGGCTTAGTGGTGATGTGGGAATACAAAACTTTTGTATGTACAGTGCAGATCATTACCACTGGAAGCAGCAAGTCAGATGGCACAAGTATTTCCAGAAGGAGAAGTAGATATGATTTAAACCTTCCATTAACTTGCACAATTTGGTTGCAAAGACTGCTGTGGATGAAATTCCTGTTTCTTTGGCTCTATAATTGACAGAGATTTTTGGAAATGAGCATACGTTTGCTTTTCCACCCCTTTTGTGCAGGGGTGGGGAGTTGTTTGTTCAGTTATCTTTCTTGTTTGTAACTTGCATCTGTACCCTTCTCTGTGAACAAGGGATGTTGCACTATAACAGCGCATCATCACCCTTAGGAAGTGGGGAATGGATGATAGGACATGCATTGTTCCACATGCTGAGTATGCAAAAACTGTGGTAACAACTGAGATGGTCTTCAATATACTTGAGAGCTGATGAGATCTAAGGTGCTGTGAAATATCAGTTGAAGAGAATATTTTGAGACCTTCAGCAGCAGCCTTCCAAAAATCTGTCATGATGTGCAGATGTTCTTTTTCACAAACACAAGATCAGACCTTAAGTAGTTTTCCCCAGGTATCCGTATGGTTCCAGTTGATCACAGATCATGGTTTTCTTTTTCCAAAATGCACAGGTTTTCAGCTACTGAAGTAGAACTAATGTAAAGAAAATGTAGATAATTTATATGAATCTTGTTTTCTTGTAGGAAGATTCCTGGGCACCTAAAAGTTCACTTAATTTGGCAAAACTGCTAAGGATATAATTTAAATGGAAGGTGTTTAAGCACCAATTGCAATGTAATTCTAACTTTAAAAAGTCTTTATCATATGTGTATATATAGAAAAGATATGTTCAATTCTGCTACATAGTTTATGTAGTACTTTTATGCAGCATTAAGTAAAAAATACATTAACACTTATTCTTGCATTTTTTATCCTTGAGGTTTGACTTTAATGACAATGTTTTAGTTGTTAATAGAATGTTAAAAGATAAGTCATTTCTGTGAAGTCTCTGAGAAATTTCAGATACTGTATGACCAACCTTGTCATGTCATTAAGGTCTTAAATTTTGTTCGTTTAGTCACAGTTGTCATATGATTCTTAAGTTATACAAACTTGACACGTTTAACATTTGTGCAGCTAGTAAAGGATGTCATCAAGTTTTTGCTGCAAGAATAGATTTGGTGGGAGAGAATTGCTATGTGAGCTATTTAAAGAGTAAATGAGGAAGAATCTTAATTTTAAAAAGACCTTTCCTTCTTAGCTCTTTTTTTCTTTAAGTTTCTTGAATCTATATACCACTCAGCACTCAGGAGATGGTTGCATATTATTTACTGAATATTTAACAGCTGTAATCTTTTAGAGTGCACATGGTATTATTTTTAATTGCTTTCTTTCCCTCTAGGCATTATTTAGTATTTCATGGTCTGTCTCTCTCTTTTAGGGTGAACATATTAAAAATTTCCTTTAAAAGGAAAAAGTTTTTTATACAACAACGGCAAAAACATGTAAGTAGTCATTTCACTTTGTTTTGCTTAAATGGTTGTTTTCAAATTTTTGGCCTTAAAATAATAGAGAACAGAGGGCTGGACCTGTAGGTGCTATGTTATGATAACTTGCCTTTGAAATTCTGTTTTGTTAACTTGCCCTTGCTATTGTGGTCCTTTTTATGCTTATTCAGTTTTCCATTTTTGTTTCCTTTCCAACATGGAGTACTTCAACCTTCAGTCTGTTGGACTGTGTCTTTTTAACGCAGGTTTATTTTCCCCTGCAGACTTGGGGAAAACACAGATGTTCATCCTCTCTCTAGGTTTAGTAACCTAGCATTTTTCTTGCAAGTAACTGCTGCTCTTTTCTTGGCTCACTGTGCCCTGTAGAGCACCTTACGGCAGTGAATCTGCTGAACAGCTGCTTATCCTATCTGGGAGGACTTCGTGAGGTCCCTTCTGGTTTTGGGATTCAGTATTCTAGGAGGAAGGAAGGTACCTGGAGGAAAGGGGAGCGAGCTCTGCTGTTGAAAGATACGAGATCGGGAACAGGGATAGTATATAACCTAGTGAACATAGATTGCTAGAGAAGTCTTTTTTTCTTTTTTTTAAACTGATTTTTGGTGGTTGTTTTTACCCAAAAAGGGGAGTATTTTCTTTTTTTTTTTTTTTCCCTAGTTTAGGTATCTTGAAAATATAAGGAGTGTGCATGTATGTACACATTCCTAAGTGTCAGGGCTCCTGTGTAAAGAAAGTTAACATCTAGGGGTATTGTTGCTGCACTAAGGTGTGAATGCAGATGGGGTGCGCAAACGACAGTATTTTGCCTTTTGGGTGTCATTACCTACCAGCGAAGGGTCTCGAGTTTTTTGCAAACCGTATGTTTCTAAATATATTATTTATACGTAAACTTATTTCAGTGTGTTCAAATATATTTCACTGTATAAAGAAATGGGTTGAGTGAGTAGCAAGTCACTACTTGTGAGTTGAATTGTATTATGTGATGTATTTGCATGACACGTACAAGTATTACTTTCTAGATTTGAGAACTAAAAATTCACTGATGAGTAGTGTTAAAGTCTAGGTATTTTTCTTTATATGCACTGTGGAAATAAACAGGAACAGAGTTCTGTCTGACAGTGATTAGTAACAATTGACAGTAATATGAGGGTACTAAAAGTTTTTAAAATCTGGAAGAATGAGGTGTCAATATGTGACAGTCTCTGGATTTTAAAATATGTGTGTTCAATGCTAAAGCCTTTGCTGTCAAACTGAAATTCTCTTTCTGGAGACCAGCGTCACCTTTGAAAAGAGCAGCATTTTTTGAAGTTTGATCATTTGAACTTTTGTTAAATGATGACAGGTCAAGGACCTTTTTTTTTTTTTTAACTAATCTCCTCTTAGGTAATCATAGTTCTTTACTTTATAACACATTGAGATTACAGTAATGCACACCATGTCCTGCTTAAAATTCTACAGCACTGTAGGAAAAGTAAGGTCAGCCACATGACCTTTCATTTTTTCACAGTAAATATGAAAAAGCAGACCAGGTATGCTATTAAGTCTGTAGGTACAGTCATCCTTGTCAATTATCCTCCTTTGCTTGAAATGTAGGGCAGCAGTCTGCATCCTTGGAGTCCCTTAATGGTACTGCTTTGAACAGCCTGCTGTTGTAATGCAGTGGGAGCGAGGGGGCAGCTGGACTACTGTTGCTTTTCTCCTAAATGCTGGGCCGCTTGAGTGGTTTCTGAAGGCAAATGTCTGAGGCAGTGTCATCTTTTTCTTGGAAGTGGAGAAAGAAATAGTTAAATAGAGCTGTAAGGAAGGAAGACGGAAGAATGTGGGGAAAGCAGAGCAGATAACTGCATATTAGTTGTCAAGTTTTAATTCAAGAAGGCAACAGTGCTATAACATCTCAGAATTTTGCATGTCATATGTAGATTTCTTTCCAAAATATACAGAAGTTCTTAAAGGCTATGGATTTGCAGTCATCTGGGATACGCCATATTTCATTGATTTATTCTCCTCATTTTCCTTGGTCCTTTTTTTTCTTTCCTTATGCCACTGTTTTGAAGAATCAATTTACCTTCTCTCTCACTCTTCATTACTCACCTCCTCTTTTACCAACCCACTGCTTCAGTCTATTGATCAGCTACTTGATAGAAGTATGCAATATTTCTGTTTCTACTAAAGAGCTACATAAGGACCGGGAGGCAAGACTGATGAATCAGTGAATGTCTGATGTTTTAAAAGCTCGTGATACTTAGACTTAAAGGTGTAAGATTTATGGTAGGAACAGGAGCTGTGCTGATTTACAGACAACATTTTAAAGCTTCCAAAATGGAACTTTATATCAGATGTGCTTATGTAATGCTTAAAAATAACTGCTCCTTTTTTTTGCATTTTAGCATATATTTTTACTTCTTATGCTGTAGACATTACCAAATTCTCTGTGAATGTAATAGGCATTGAGTTCAAAGACGAGATGAGAGTTCTTCCTGATGTTCAAATGGCAAGACACTCGTTTTAGTTAGCCATGGAGAGTTGTTCCCTTTACCTTAATGGCCACAAATTTTTCTAAGGATGATAGGCACTAAATCCGTGGAACCCGTTAAAACATTCTTCATCTTATAAAATAGTGCATTGATTTAATGTCATGACTTACAAGGTGGCCTGTTAGTGAGCCAGAAGGCATAGTTAATAAAAGGCTTTTTTTGTTTTGTTTTGTTTATTTTTTTTTTTAATTTAAAAACTGACTATATTTTCCTAAAATTTCTTAAAAGTATTCATCCCAGTATATGTCTATATTTAAACTCGCAGCCCACTTAAAAATATTTAGGAAGATTCTGTGTCAACAGTTGGGATAAATGCACTTGTGGCCAAGATTCAGTACTCCTTTCAAACCTAAATTTAAACATGGAAAACTAGGTGTATTTAATTCCTTACCTTTACACAATGGCTTTTCAGTATATTTGAGATGTTCAGATAAACTAACTTTTAGGCCTATTGAAAGACCAGTGCTCTAGACAAAAAAAAAAAAAAAAATAAATAAAAATGAATATTTCCTTTAATTTGTTATATAAAACACTTCAAGAGGTATTTAGCCAACAGAGTAGCTTAGAAATGCTCTTTGTCATTAAAGCTTTAAGTGCTGTGTGCTTTTTATCTTGCAAGAAATTCTGAGTTAAAATTTCACAGTGCCTGCACACATTATCTTATATAAACTAATTAGAAGTAACTGTGGTGAGCTGACAAAGATGAATTGGTTCCAGTATGCTTGAGGGTCAAAGAGAGAACCCTACTTTAAAAATAAAATAAAAATGTTGCTTGTTTCAATAGATACAAAAAGAACATGCCTGATAGATTACAATCAGCTAAACACTTTGCAATGCTTAAGTGGAATTAAGGGGCAACCCCTTTTTAACTTTCTCTTGTGATTCTCATTGTTGGGTTTGCTTTGTTTACAAAATAGGGAGTCTGTAACTGAAGTCATTGCAGTAGCTCAAGTGTTTTGCAAAATGTGGTATTGATCTCTGATGCCTGATATTTAACAAATGTTACAGAAAAAGAAAAAGAATACGAGGAAAACAATTTGATTATTCCAGCCAAAATGGTCTGTAGTTCCATTTTGTTGTTTGCTTGTGAACAAACAAAGGGACCGTGCAACTAGAAATAAGGATATTGTCCAGGTGGGACACTGATTTATTGCTGGAGTGTGTGAGGAAGAGTTTTGTTAGGTTTCCAAGTCATTTAATAAAGAGGCTTTGCAACCCAAATCGTGACGTCTTCCAAAGTACGAACTAGAAAGAGCTTTACCAACATGGCAGCCTGCCTAATTATATGTTATGATATCAAAATTAAGTCATAATTCCAAAAAATAGCTGCAAAGGATAAACGATGAAGTTGCAAGCTTGCTTTATTTTTTTTCACCGAAGTGCTGAAATCTGATAGCAGTGAACTCAGGTCTCCCCTTATCTTGCTTATTACACATACCTTTCTCCTCTGTGCTGAACAAAGAGTTCTGCTTTGTTTGTGTTAATAACTGCATTAACTAGCCAAAGCTGTAGCTTGTGCACAGCTTTCTGGAGCACTGAGACCTGTAATAGTTCAACAAGTGCTATAGTTGTCCAGCACATAGATGTAGGTGGTACAGTTGTGTTACACCTGTGTACCACTAAGCACTGAAATTGCAAGTTTGCATGGGGAGACACAAGCTTTCCATTCCGCTTCCTTTTGATCTCCTTATTTTGACCTTGTGTTATCATCCAGAAAACAGGATTGGATTTGAAAAGCAGTAGCAGCATCTCTAGTCCTTCAATTGCTTTCTTTTCCCCAGAAGGTATCACTGTTAACATCTTTCGTATCTACTAAAATAATATAAGGCAGTTGCTTTTTGAATTCTAGCTCTTGAAACATCATTTATGTGAAGTCTTATGTGAAGAGTTTGAATTCAAAGATAGATTTTTTTTTCCTTTCTATATTGCATCCTTAATAAAATGGTTAAGAGTTTTGTTTGTCATAGGAGGTCAAGATCTGACTGGAAATCTGAAATCTGTTTAGCTGTTTAGTATTACACTTATATATGCAAAACCTCTGGCACTCTAGACTTAGATATTTCATTAAATTAACATTGTAATGATCAGGAACTGATTATTAATAACTTTAATATTGCTTACACTTTTAAAACGTTCGCTGTGGAATTTAGAATTTTATATACTCATAGGGCTGTTTCATCTACCTCCAGCTCAGAGTCTACTATATGATGAATTTTTGTTTTCCTAAACGTAGTTCGCTTATTTAGGCTAAAAGTAATTTCATTGTTACTTCTATGATAGGTTTATGACCTTGTTTGCTCTGTTTGATCTGCTTCTGTGTATTGAAACATAAATTTTGTTACATTACAGAATGAGTCCAGAGAGCATATTGTTGCCTTCAACATGTTAAATTACAGAGCATGCAAAAATCTGTGGAAGTCTTGTGTAGAGCATCACACATTTTTTCAGGCAAAGAAGTCGCTACCTCATGAAAAAAAGATACTGTCACATTATTGGACTCTGGGTTCTAGAAATCCAGCAAAGTAAGTATTGTGTGAAAGCATGCTTTACATTGTAAATGGGAAAGGGAGGATTTGTGTTAGAGACAGCTGAAGTTGAAGTTGCAGAGCTCAGTTCTGCTTACCGCTGCATTGGTCTTTGTGAACTGTTGGATAAATTATGTATCTTTGTTTTCCTTTTTTCCCCAACATGTTTTCATTATAATGGAATATTCATAAAAAGTTATTTGAATATAAGTATGTTTTACTGGTATTTTTTCAACTTGCCTTTTCAGTTTGAAGCATAAAAACACTTGAAAGTAAATATGTTATGTGGCTAGTGATCCAGTAAGACAGTTTGCAGAACAGATTTGTTTTGAACTGTTTACTCCTTATTGTTATATACACAGTTTAATATGTTAGTACCATGCTCTTCAGAAATTGCCCTAATTGAGTACCAGGATGCCAATTAGAGACACGGAAATTAATATATTTTTCCCATCCAGACATTGAAGATACCACTGTCATGACACTTCTTATCATCTGTTTGCTTTCTTGACTTCTGCTAGTCATTGAGCTGATAGTTTCGTAGTGGTGTCTCAAATCTAGTTCCTGAAAAGTCATACTTCAGAGCCTGTCATATTGCTGCATGAAGTTAGGATTGACTCTTCCCATATGCACCATCTGGGCTGGAAGTCTCATGTCATTATCCTCTCTGAGGATAATGGTTTTGGGGTGTTCTTTAGTTCTTTGGTTATCTGTACGCTTTGTGAAAAGCTGCTTGTTTTGATGTTTTTTGGAGAAGTGTTTTAATTTTCTTTCCTTTATTTTTATAGTGTGTTCACTTAACTATTGTTCCTTATATTTAATTTGTCAGATTGTCTTTTTCATATTTCGGCACAGATTCAACTTCTAACTGATGTCGTCATGCTTCAAGTAGTTTCCCAGACTTTGTGGCTGGATTTTCATATTCTCATGTCGCTTTCAATACTGCAGAAACTTGTACCAAGGGGACTAGCATTGCCTGTAAATTAGGGCAGTAAAGCCACAAGGGTTGTCCAGCCACAAGAACTTTGTTTGTTTGTTTTTCCACTGGAGGGGAATTTCTATATTTTTACCTAGTAGTAGATCATACTAAGTGTTTAAAGATCTGTATATTGAGGATTAGCTCCTTTATGGATTGTTATGAACTTGTTCTTCCTATGGTGATGGTATCGAGGAGGTGACTTTCTCAAAGCTTTCTCTAATGGTTTATTCCTGTAATGAACATGTCAACCAATGTGGCTTCATTCTGGAAATAGTATATATGTATTGTTAAAGTGGTTCTGTGCTCAATTAAGCCATTAGTGAATTGTTAGACTTTTTATGAGTTTTAACAGGGAATGTCTGTAATCTTTTACCTATACTTGAGTAGTTTTGTGAGACACTTGGTTTGGTGCCAATATAACATACCAAATTTCCTGTTTTCCCCTCCATCTTCTTGAACACAATTAGGTTAAAAATAACTCTCAGAGATGGTTATTTTGACCCAGGTTTTTAATTAGCATTGTAGCAGAGATGAACAGTTTTTATTGCCACAAGTAAGGGACATCTAATGGCTCTGTGACTATGAGGGATAAGCACAGGGGACTCTTTAAAACATGAATTATGAAATTGACTTTCAAAGCATATTTTATTTCATTGAATTTTCCTATGCAAAATAATTAACAGATTTTTATTTTTGTTTCTTTTCAGGTCTGTAAACAGCCAGTACTGCAGAAAAGTCATAGGTGGGATGGTTTGGAACCCATCTATGAGGAGATCTTTATCTGTTGAGCATTTAGAGACCAAAAGCCTTCCTTCTCGATCCCCTCCTATTACCCCTAATTGGTAAATCAAGTTTCAGCCTTTACCCTCCCTTCCAGCCTCCTACCTTTTCTAATTGTATGTATTCTAGCAGATTAGTTATGTAGTGCCTACATACATATTTAAATATGCTGTTATTTTGAGAATAGATATGATGACAGCAGAAGAGTGGGTATCATTGAGCTCCACATTAGCAAAGTTTTTGATACTGTCTGCAAAAGTGTTCTATCCAAGTTAAGGCACTTTGTTCTGGATAGGTGGATAAACAGATTAAGAAAAAATATGGGTGAGGGGTTTGGATGACTGCAATAGTTTCTACCCTACCTGAAAACTAGTAACAAATGGAGTAACAACCTGGGCATATTAACAGAAGCACAGATGGTAGATCAAGGAAGTGAGTTATCCCCATTTTGTTCAGCATTCATTAGACCTTCATCTAAAATGGTGCAACCAGTTTTGAGCCCACCAATACAAACTGGAGTGAGCTCAGCAAAAGCCACCAGCCACCAAGATAGTTATGGGGCCAGAGCACTTCCTCTTTGAGGTTGAGATTAGGTATTAGGAAAAAAATCTTTATTATGAGGGTAGTGAGGCACTGGAACAATGTTGATGTCTCACCCCCAGGAGGGTTCAAAGGCAGGCTGGATAAAGCTTTCGGCAATCTGGTTTAGTGGAATGTGTCCCTTCCCGTGGCAGGGGGGTTGGAACTAGGTGATCTTTCAGGTCTATTCCAACCCACACCATTCTCTGATTCTGTGATTATAACTTCAACAAGTACAGGTAGCGTTTGGGGGACACCATGGCAGCATACAATAACCTAGTATACTGTAACATTTTTTGTTCTTAAACTGATGTATCCATTATTTAAGATGATACCTGTACACACAACATGAAGGCTTTAGGACATAAATTGCATTAGGATGGAAATCATCTTGAAAGAGTTCTACATGCTATTCAATTACAACTTACCTACTTGTGTTCATGTTCCTTTTTTTTAAGGCGGAGTCCTAGACTACGTCATGAAATTCGTAAACCACGACACTCATCTGTAGATAACCTTACAAATGAGATTACCTATATTACTGAGACAGAGGATGTTTTTTATACATACAAGGGCTCTCCAACATCAAAAGACAGCGATTCAGAGTTCTCTCAGAACCGTAGTCCACAGAGGAGGTAAGAACTTCAGCAAACAATTCATTGCCTATTTTGATTTAAAACCAAACCAAAACAGCTATAGCACAAACAGTCATAAGTTAATAACACTAAAATTCTCAGTAGCTGAGTTCTCAGTAAAATTAAAGAAGACATACCTGTTCATACCTGTAATATCCCATTTCCTAGTGTCTTCTGCAGCCCTTTCTCACCTGTTATAAATTTTCTTTTCTTTAGGGGAACTTTTATTGAACTCTTAAGAGTTGATTTATGTTCCACATTATCAGTTCCACCTCAGTTGAAAGACTTACTGCATTTGATTAAACATGCAGTCATAATACTAGCAGTCATTCATCTTTTTCTTTCTCAGAGGAACTGTAGATTACCTCTCTGAAGGCAGTCTCTTCTTTTCACCTTCAGCTACTTTGCTCTGTACCAGTTGTTCTCCCTTGTCGCAGTCTAACCATTTCTAGGTTTACTTCCAGGACTTGAAGCTCCTATCTTTGTGCAGTAATTATTGGTTTGCTTATATATTATATTTAATGTATGGCTTTCCTATTATGGAGGCATTTCTTCATGAGTAACTTCATATTAATGCAATATTAACTTAAAAAAATAATAAATGTATCAAGTCATTGATCGGTAAATTTCAGAAAGAAAACAGAGCTTTACAACTTGCAGATGGGAGAATACTGTGAATTAAAATGCAGTTTCATTTATAATCTTACAAAAGGAAAACAGTTTCTGGTGGCCCATTGTAACTCAAAGACATGATGTATTTTGAGCAGCAATGTAATAATGCAAGCTGAGAGGAATAACCCATCTCTTTGATAGTGTGTGGCCACTAGCTGTGGCTGCAAACTCTGGACATGCACTGTTTTTTCGTATTTGAAGACAACGTTATTGTTACTACATTATAGCAGAGAGGTTTTTATGAAAGGACTGAAAATTTAATGTGCTGTGTACATATTTGGAGCTTTTCACTGTGGTCTTTGAAAATATTTTTCTGTTTTTCTTACTGGAAGTCAGAAGAACTGTACTGCTAGCAGTATCAGTAATAGCCATAATATATGTGATGCATCTAGATGTTACAAACAGTCATAGATATGAAGCCACGTCTTTCCTGTGTTCTTGTACAGGCAGATTATACACTTGCAGAAGTAGTTTTCAAATAAAGTCAATGAGAGGAAGATCATATGAGAAGATGATGAATATAGAAGTTGTAGACAAAAAAAAAAAAAAGCCACTTTGTAACTGTGACTGGTAGATTGTTTCCTGCCTTCATCATTCTTGTTGTTTTTGTTGTTTTTTCTTCAATTTTCTTTTACTACATCTTCATTTTTTTCTCCTTCCTGTTTCACCTTTCCTATGTCTACAGAGAGTGGAGGGAAACTGAAAAAATGCTTGTATAAATCTGACGAACTGTTAGTTTTTTGTGAAATAAAATGGTCATTAATACCTCAAAAATTGAGGTCAAATATACAGTAATCAGACAAATCAAAAAATGTTTCTTCTATACACTGAAATTTTCAACAGTTTATATTATTCCACGTTCCAATTTTTATTCTTCTATGTTCTTACTTTAGCCATTACTTGCCTCACTCCATTTGTTGAAAGATAAAAAGTAAAATTAAGTCTATATGTGTGGACAAACCTTTCTTTCTCTGAGTGCTTTATTGAAAGAGCTATCTGCCAGCTTAATCTGCTTTATAAAAAAAAAAAAAAAAAAACTTAACTAAAAAACGGTAGGTTTAGATTAGATATAACAAAGAAATTCTTTACTCAGAGGGTGGTGAGGCACTGGAACAGGCTGCCCAGAGAAGCTGTGGATGCCCCATCCCTTGAAGTGCTCAAAGCCAGGTTGGATGGGGCTTGGAACAACCTGATCTAGTGGGAGGTGTCCCTGCACATGGCACGGGGGTTGGAACCAGATGATCTTTCAGGTCTCTTCCAACCCAAGCCATTCTATGAACTTGCATTTCTTTAGTATTAAGTATAGACAAACATTTGTCCTGGACTTTTGCCACAATTCAGGAATATTTAGTTATTAACTAGGAAACACCTTGCAGTGTACTGATAAATCCTTTAAAGCTATCTTACCTATTTTTGCTGTGCTTGTCTTTAGTAGATTTGAATTGACGTGACTGAAACGTGCTTTGGAAAAATACTGAAATTGAAAATCTGTCATTCTTTTCTTGTAGTGAAGGGCCAAGAGTAGGTTCTTATAGTCCTCCCATTGTCTTTAGAGGGCTCATTTTTCTCCCTACCTGCAGTCTCACCTTATCAAAAAAAGGTGTTAGTTAATATTGATTATAAGTGATGAATGTGTTTGTTGTGAAGAAATAATCCAAAACCATGTGGAGAGTTACTAGCAAGCAACTGTAAGACAGTGATTTTTAATCACTAAATTGTTAAATTTGGATCTTTGAGTCTTGAATATGGCTGCTGCTTTTTTAAAAAAAAATTATTTACATTTTTAAAAAAAATTTATTTACATCAGTTACTATCAGAAGCTCAAGACTGTTCAAGATGCAATTAGCATAGTATATAGCTATTCATTTTTTCAGACTGCCATGAGCATTTTAGGGGTAGGGGGAATGGTAGATAGTTTTTGCTCGTTTTTACTTCAGACCCTGGGTAATGTTTTAAGTCCTTTTCCTCAAGACAGAATTACCTTCAAACTGTTCTGTTTGCTTTTTGGGACACATTTATAGATAAAACTTGTGTATCAAGACTTACTGTGTACTTAATCCTTCCAAGGCATGTTTGGAATCTTGGTGGACATTGGAGTTGCAGAAGATAACATTGGTGTTAGAGTGTATAAACATGCTCTAATTTCCCTATAAAACTTTTTCTTCTCCTGACAATAGCAGGCATAATTATTTTTTTTTAATCTGTTTTTTCCTTGCTCTATTTAAACATTTAAGGGTGATTTAAGGATGTTAATCAGTCACGTTCTATTTTGTTTCTAGAAACCAGTACACAAATTAGAAAACGAATTATGGGGAACAGTTCTTAGTTTAGAAGACTTGAAACATATCAATTATTAATATTATCTTCAATTACTTCTTCCACTTATTAAATATATTGTACTGTATCAACATGTCAACACCCAGAACTGTTTCCTGTCAAATAATTAAAATAACTGTTGAGGAGATGAGGGCCAAGGATATTTTTTTCATTTATTATATTGCTTCCCTGAAGAGCACAGTGCTTGTTTTAAGAATGTACTTTGAGTGAACATTCTACTTTCTAAATACAATTTGAGGTATATCCTACAGGCTGTGGCTGAAAAGAAAAAGACAATTAAAAATTAGAGCGAACTTTGAACATAGGCAAACTACAGAAAACCAGGGCAAGCTTGTCTTTTGTTTTGTGCTGGTGTAGCTAGAGTGCTTCTGCTACCCAAATTATCTAAGGTACTATCATATTCGAGTACAATTAGAGGCTGAGCCATAGACAAAAGAAACAATTTTTCTCTCTCAGATTAGAGTCTGCAGAAAAGATTGGAGCTATTACATATGTATTATAGACAAAAAATTGCTCTAATCCCAAATGAACATATATTAAAGGGAGCTTTATTCACAGGGAATGAATAGATTTGCTTTTCCAAGCCAAGCCATCTCAAATCACAGCTGCATACAAAACCTGTCATTAAAGACAGTGCTGAAGAGGGCTTCAAGAAGACTTTTGTTTAGTCCAGGGCTTCCCAGCCTTTGTGAAGAAAACTTCCCTGTCAATTTTTTCTCCTCTTTCTTGCCGTGCTGCTGTCCGTCTCATCTGACTACTGCTGCCACTGCAAAGTTAACACTGATGCATGCATGGAGTCTACACTGACACTTCCCAAGCCTAATAGGTTGCTTTGTTGTTATACCACACTTTTATCATTGCTGTGCCTCACCAGTTCAGAACAGGTAATTTAGTCTATCTTCTGACTATATCTTTACTATGTTCACTTTATTTATCCTATGCTTGCATACGTATACTCATTACTATTATTATTTTGTTTTTCAAATGATTTCAAGAATAATACTAAAATAAAACATACTATTTAGTAAGTGCACTTGTTTGGTAACCATTTTGCAATTAAAATTAGCTTTCCCTAGTCTTGACTTGAGCTTCCCTGAAGGTGTTTTGCTCTTCTTGAAAGATCTGCTTTTTTTTTCATTGAAGCACTGCAGCTACTGACTTGCTTCACTTCTCATTTTAAGCAAGATAGAAAATTTTGTTTTGTTAGGTTACATATCTTCAGAAGTCTTTAAACAGTGAGGTATACATTAGGGAAGAGTTATGAATATGAAAGCTTAAGGCTTTCCTTTAAGACAGAAAATAAATTAAGCTATATGGATATATTATTTCTAAGGTCTGCTGAAAAGCTGCTTTAATGTGTTGTTTTTGTTTGTTTGTTTGTTTGTTTTTGTTTCTGAATCTGTTTGTGTCATACCAACAGGCTACCTGACACGAAACTATGCTGATAGGTTGATTTGTGAAATGGGGAATCTTGCCTTTGGGAAAAAATGTTTCAGTGATATATCTGTATTACAACTAGTTATTTCTAAAGGCAGGCTGATGGAGTTGTGCAGGGAATTCTTTTCAATTGCACTTTTCTTCTTTTTTTAAAAAAAACCTATGTACCTGAAGAATATCACTGTTGCGGTCTTTCTTCATAAGGGTACACTTGCTGCTTCATAATTTGGAATGAGGAAAACCTCTCTGGTAGAGAAGAACAAATTATTACCCATTTGTCTTTCTGTGACATTAACAAAATCTCTATGCTGTTGTGTCATTTGAGGACAAGAGGCTATGGTAAAAATTAAGTAGTCCTACTGAATTATGTGATACTGTTTCAAGATCGTATTAGGATATTCCAAAATAATACCTTCAATTTTATTAGTAACCTTCAAATCTAAGTATTTAGTTGGAGCAATAGATTGATTACATTATGGAATCATATAATCTAACATGCTTGATCTTGTATCAAGAAACTAATTTTTGTCTTGACACAGCACTGTCCATCCCCAGTGTAAAATCTGTTTCTCAGTATTGACATTTATTAAAAAAAAAAAAAAAAAAAAATGATATATGGGGAATGTCAACTGAATATATATCATACCTAGTAGTGTATCATGTAAGATCCTTCAAGGCTGATTTGAAAGAAACTGGCATATCCTTTGCCTTCTATTAAGTAAGAGAAAATTAAAATGACTAACATGAGTCATGAGTTTGCTTGTTTCCTCATTTTGTAGATGTAAATGGTTCAGTAATACACATTTTAAACACTTTGTGATCTTGAAATCCCAATGGCCTGAGGTTGCCATAAAAAAAGTGGGGGTGGGGGGAAGGGCTTTTAACTGAGTACTATTTAGGGACTTTGAACTTAATTTTTCCACATACATTTCTTTCCTTTTTCTCCCTTCTTGCCCCCAACAGTATTACGCTGGAATTGTTGGTGCCTTAGGTGTGATAGCAATGTTCACACTTCACGGTGAAATGAAAAATTAAAGTAAATGATTGAAAAAGAAAGGAAAAAAAAATTTGAAAGTCTCTGTTTTGTTGAATGCTCTTAACCTCAGAGGATCCATCTGTGGGAAGCTGCAGGTTTTTCAGCCCATGACTGAAATGGGAGGAGTATCCTCTACTCATGCCCTGGTAGTATATTTAAGTTTTTAATCCAGCTCTGTGGGAAGACCATGTCATTGTTACTAACACCCACACTTCCTCCTTAACTGAATGTTGTGTCATTAAAGTTAGTTGGTGTTTCTTCCAGAGATGGCAAGGCTCTAGAAGTGAAAGGTTACTGAAACAAATGAAGTTTCTCGTGGTTCAGGGTAATGTTATTCCTGTTACTTGTATGAGACCAATTTATTTGGTCAGAGTTTCGTTGACCTTGTAAATTTGGGTTTAATGGCTTTTTTTTTAATGTATCTATACACCTACTATAGGTTTGTTAACGTAGTGTATGGATTGTTAATGCAGTTGTTTCATGCTCTTCTAAAGCTTCTTTCATGTTTTTGAATACACCTGAGTGCATGTTAGTAAAAATGTATAAACTCGACCACATGTACTAGGTGCTATTTTAAGGGAAAAAATAACTCAGTTATTGGCTTGGAAAAGTATCCCAATTAAGCTGTGTGGAGGGTCTTAGTTAAACTATCCAGTTTCTCTTGTTCCTTGTGTAATGAAATAAACCAAGTCTTTGGTCTGTTTGGTTTGGAACAGCAGACTGCATAGGAGCAACTGATTCAGGATTATTATTTTTTTTGAGTAGACTCTGTGGCCTAACAGAACAGATTAGCTTCACAATTCTGTTTAAAATGTATTTCAGAAAGAAGACTTGTAAAACACGTTTCAAAGAGACATTCAAGCTCATTACAGTGTAAGTCAGAAAATCTGACAGATGAGGCCTTATAGATCTTGTACTTAAATTTAAAGACTTACTGATGATTAATCAGCAAAATAAACCTGGCTAATTATTCACAGATATGAGAAGAGGCAAAAGGTTGGAGTGAGGAAATAAGTCACATTTAAATTATACTGCCAAAAGAGGTTTATTAAGAATATGAAGTCAGTCTCTTCTTGGAGGCATGCAGCAAATATGCATGTGAGGTGATGGACCCAAGTTACCCAAGGGAGTGCTGAAAAGACACACAGAAAATAAAATTCACACTGAGTTTGGTTTAGCCCTTGAACATGTTGACAGAAAGGTTGAGGTGTTCCTGTCCTTGGAGAAATTAAAATCTAAACAGACAAGGACCTGTGCACCCTTATCTAACTTGGTTTAGATGATCTCCCAGGCTCCTTTCCAACCTAAATTACTTCAGTTCTATGATTCTACTTACTATAAATGAAACATATTCCTGCATGAGCTTTTTCCTTAGTTAAACATGCTTGCCAAAGCAGTAAACCTCTTTAACTTACAATCTAAAACTATCCTTTGCTGGTGATACAGAAGGTATAAAGGCTACAGTCCCAGAGTTGGAGGGGAAGGAAACAAAAGGTTGAACTAGTATGCAAAAGGAAATTCACTGACATTATGCTATGAATTTCTGGAAGTGCATATATGCTCCTAGTGTAACTGTGATGTATCATCTGGCAAAGTTATTGCATTGAAAATAGATTTCCTGCACTTAGGCTGCATTTGGTCAATTCTTTCAGCTTAATGTTTTGATAAACTGTAGCCACTTAGTGAGTTTGGTAAACTTACTATGGGAACACATCATTATTTTAACTAAGATATTCATTTTGTATACAAAATTTTTAAAGCGCTGCTGTTGATGAAAGTGCCCTTCAGATGTATCCAGCTAAGTTCCAGTAACTACTACCTTATAAAATTGCAAATAGTTTTAAAGAATTTAATTTAAAATGCTTTTTCCCTCTGTCCTTGTTCACGTACTTCAATCTTTCTTAAGGAAGATGCCCTCCAACGCTAGGCAATGGATCTCAGAACATTTCCGTTTCATTTCCCTTAACCTTGTCATTCCATCACTTACCATTTGCATCCTCTTCATCATTGCACTTGAACACTTTTCTGAGGCTTCTCTATTGACTAAGGTAATTAAGGGGTTTACGGTTGGTAGGCCAAGCGCAGAGGAACTGAAAGAACCCTTTCATCGGTAATGGCAGCAGCTTATCAATGTGGATGCTTGCAACTTAGAGAAAATCACTGAAAAACTCATGTATACCGTGAAGTCCACAAGTTTTCTCTGTAATGGCATTCAAATGTACAGCACAAAGAATCCATGTGGCCTTGCGCAGTTATTCTGTTCACAGAAATGCTGAATGTTAATTGTGCAAGTCATTCTGTATATAAACTTCTCTAAAAGACAGCAAAATATGATGCTGCAAATATCTTCCAGTTAATTGGTTCATGAATAATGATCCTAGTTTAAATGGGGAGTTCTCAGAAAAGAGATAATGGAAGTGCTGGCATATTCAGTCTCCCTACCCTTGCAGGTGTTAGGAAGAAAAGAAGCTTAAAGAACTTTAAGAACACTTCAAGGGCAAAACCTACAGATGTTTCCTTCAGTTGTTTGTAGAGAGGGAGTTTTGCTACAGTTCTATTGTTTCAGTTGTCCCTTTTCTCTCGGGGTTTGACTTTAGCTTATCATCATCAGTTCTCAGAATAGCAGAATTCTCTGGTAGGGCACATAAATGTGGGGAGGAGGGGTCTTTCCTTGAGACTTGACACAAAAGGAGAGTTGGATTTTCACAGCAAAGAGTTTTGTTGTAAAGATCATCACAGACAGAGCAGTCCATAGTGATTGAAAGATTGAAACAACATCTTTTTAGACATATTGTGGAGTAAGGAAGAAGAATCACTTGTAGTTTTCAAGCGTTGCTTGCATGTTAGCTGATCCAATGGAAAGTTTAATCTCTTTGCAAGGAAGGTCTCTCTTTCTTGATGAAAAGGTTGATTGGTTGGTCTGGTGAGTGTTCTCTTTTATTGACTTAAAATATGGTGGTTGTTGTATGCTGTGAAATAAGGAAGATAAGTTAGTAAAATGTGGGATACAGTATAGCCAGAAAAGATGATTTCAGTATTCCTGTTCAAAGTACTTTATCACACTGGTGAATAATTAACTGCCAGAAGTAACATTTCATTGAGTTGCAAAGATAAAATTCTGCAGCTATAGCTTGCTGTCCTGGTAAGAACTTCATGAATGAATGCACAGCACTGATATATCTTGTAAGGGTCTAAGTCTAAGTTTTTGGTTACCTTTTTATATTTTAAAAGGTTACAGAATGATTCAGTAACTCCTTCAGATGGATATGTTTGAATTAAAGTACAATAATTCAACAGATAAACCTTCAGCAATATTACAAGGAATATATATCCCACATTTAAGTCTCCAGATATTTTATTAAGATAATTGAGACTCTATTGTGTGATTATATGAATGGAAGTGAAAGTTGTTTTTATTTTTCTCAAATAACCTCACTGTCTTGGGTTGGGGTTGGGAGAGATATTATATTAAAACAGGAACATTGCATCAGAATTTTATATGTAGATTTTGTGGGAGCTTTCACATGGGTTAACTTACGACAGCTTGAACTCCACAAATAATTTGGTAATAGAGCCATATCTCTTCTGTGGCACAACACAGAAAAACACACAGCTTCATTGTTCTTTCCCTCAGAAGGAAATCAATTAGTTCAAACTAAAATAAATTCTATGATTCTTTATTTTTAGCATGACTTCCAGAGGAAGTGAGGCTTATGTCATCATGTTGCCTGTCTGTGTTCCTTCCCACTTCAGAAAGTCTGGACAACTGCAGTCACATCTAATGTGGGGATGGAACTTTCAAAGATGCTAACTTTGTTTTTTACAAGCTTAGTGAAAACTGGCGACTAGGAAGAAAAAAACTCGATCTTATCTTCTCTCATTGAGTAATTACATTCTGAGCTCAACAGTTGTCTGTACCGCTTAGATTGGCTGCTCAGGCAGCATGTGGGTGCATGGTGCCAAAGGGTCTTTTGTACTGCTGGCAGTTAGGGAGTACAAGTTTTATGAGGATTGCAAATAAGAGAACTGAAGGCACTTGTGAGAGAATGGCGGTGATCTCAAAGGTGGGATCTCAATGACTGCAGTAAAGGAAGATAAACGATAGTATTTTTTTTAAAAAAAAAAAAAAAAAGGAAAGAAAAAAGGACAAACCAAACCTCTGCAAATTCTTATTGAATCAGGCTCCCCATCTTTGCCTCTCAAGGTAGAATTTGTTCATCTTATAGAATACACATGAAGAAACTGAACTAGAACAAACCTTTTATTTCTACTGTAGTCTTCGATGAAATACGGTACGCGATTCTTAAGATTATTTTAGAGAACAACATTTGGAAAATCTAACTGTACTGTGAATTGCTTCCTGTAATTTAACAATTCAACTCTGCATCCAAACCAAACTACTTGTTTGTACTTCTCCAGCATGGAGTTGTATTGCTTAGGCTTTTTGGTTGCTAGTTACGAAATTTGTAAAGCTCTGTTCTATCTGTCTGTAAGTCTATAGAAGTGTAAAGCTCTGTTCTATCTGTCTATAAGTCTATAAAGACTTTGATTTGTAAGCACTTTTTTGGGGTAACCATTACTTTCAAATTTATTCTAGTATCATACCTATTATTTTAATAGACTTAATATGATTTAACTCACTGCTTCAGAAGGTTTCTGATGAAGCTCCTCAATTCCTTTAGAAATCTCTTGGTTGTGGTTTTCCTCTGTAAAAAGCCCAGTGAAACATGTTGCTGTACATGAGGAAGGCAGGCCTGGCACTTGAGAGCTGTCATAGGGCTTCCAAAATGGGAAGGGATTGACCAAAAATTCCTTGCTTGGAAGGAGATCTGCTGTTTTTAAACCACACAGATATGGTAAGAGGCCAAAAAGCCAGATGGCTAAAGATGCTCCTGTTGTCAGATCTTAAGGCTTAGAGCAAAGATTCTCCTGATGAAGAAACTTCTACTATACGTAACAAGTTTACGCATACCAGCTCTAATTACTTTATTTTCAGTGTTGTGGAGAGACCTTAAAGGTTGGATTTGGTGCTTAGGGACATGGTTTAGTGGGTAACATCAGTGGTAGGGGGATGGTTGGACCAGATGATCTTGGACGTCTTTTCCAACCTGAATGACTCTGTGATAAAAACTTTTTCTCCAAGTGTAGCTACTAACTTTTTGAATATGTTTGCCACACTAAAAAAAAAAAACAAAAACTATCTAATAAAACAGATGAACAGTAACATGATCTCATTTTGCACTCTGACAGCTAATTTATGTCTTCACTGCTGAGTAATTATTGTGATGAAATGTTTAAAGGAAAAACAGTAGTCAACAGTACTTAAGTCCCATTCTTTTCGTAAAGAAACCTGTATGTTTGCTGGTTAACTGAACTGAGTAAGAGAACAACGAGTTTGACAGAACATATTATTAAAAAAAAAAAAAAAATGTCATGATGTATGTAGCTAGGTTACTAAATTCAGGAGAAACTGGTGAAGAAATGCAAACTTGAGGCAAGTCATTGCTTTGCTTTTCATGAAAGGCAGTGGTATATTCATGTATGACTTTCACCAATAAGATGTGTGAAAGGGGCTGCTGTCCCATCAGTGCACATGAGTATCAGGACTTCTTCTGACCAACAAAGTCTTTCTGTTTCCTGAGGTGTTTATGACAAGGTGATGGAGGCAGATGTGGGAGAGGAGTAACTGGTTTGTAAAGGGATTGGACAGACAGTCTGAGTAGAGAAGCCTCTAACTTTCCTTAACTTGTCTCTTCTTCATGTTTTAGAGAATACAAGAAAACTAGAACTGCTCCCTGATATGATTAATTGCTTCTGTTTCCAGCCTCTATACTCTGTTTCAGTTTTTCATTTAAGTATGGTTGAATAAACCCCAACTTCAACTTCAGAAGTCCCCGAACTGCTAAGTGGTGGTGGTCATGAGAGACTTATTAAAAAGCATCACTAAATGTTTACCCAATTTTCCAATGCTTTTCCTAAGCATCAGTTAGCCACTTCTGAAAAAACAGAATACCAGGTTATATAACCAATCCAGCACAATATACTGGCTTTCTGGCATTTTTTTTTCCCTCCCCAGTTTAAGCGAATTGTTTTTTCTAGCACAGCAAGTTTTACAGTTACCTAGATTCCTTCACTCCTAGATGCGAGCAAAGAGAAGACTTTATCCACATCAGATGCTGTGTGTGGATGTTAATTTGATAATGCTTGAGGAATCTGTTATAGGCAGCCAAGCTGCTCAGTAAAGAACCCTAATTAACTGCCTTTCATTTCTGTGCTGGATTGTCCTGGCCCGTGTAGCTACTTTAGTTATACTTTGTGTTAAAATTCCCTGTCAGCATCTGTTCTCCTCTTAAACTAAGTGATGCTTCTGAAGCAGCCTATGCTAACTTCTCCTTACCTACCTGTAAAGAAATGTAATCAGTGACATCTTTAGTCAGTGTGATCCACAGCTAAAACTTTCTCAAATGATGTAGCCTGTCCTGTTCAATAATTGCCTCTGTAAGCTCCAGTGTAGTTGATGCTTCAGTAGCAGTTGTGTTGTCTTTGTCATTGGGCTTGTGCCAGAAGTGGAAGTGAGTAGTTAGAACTGCCTGGTGATTTTTCTGTTGAGTGTTTCATAAATGCCATAATTGCCTGATTCAGACCTCCTGCACAGGATTAAGTATTCTTTAATTTTCTGTGAACACACCTTTTGGCTTTCACACAGGCATTTTCTTTAATTAGAGTTTAGTTCCTGTTTTCCTGAAGATTTAACTCATGTTTATTTACTGGTTTTTAACAGGTCGTCGGAACAAGAATCACCCAAGTGAGTTTTCTTTAAACTTTCTATTACAGATTCCTTAGCTTTAAGCTTTGTAACAAAATGCATAGATTATTTTTTCCAAGTACTTATTTTTATAGTTAGAAGACAGAAATAACTGTAAACCAATGAGTAATATAAAGCTTTTTTTAAAAAATAAGATTTTGGATCAGGATGTGGGAGGTTTCAGTTCCTACCATGACCCTAAGTGATGTTAACAAAATAATAACTATTTTAAACTGTTCAATATAACCTTTTGTAAAAGTTTACTGATGCTAAAATCTTCTGGTAATTTTATCTGGTGACTTTATATAGTGCCAGGAAGCATTAACTGAAGTAATTTGTCATGTTCTTCTGGTGTTATTTTTTTCTACGCTGGAAAATCATTAAGAGATATGCTTTCAAGTTGCAAGTGATTTTTTTCTTAATAACTTATGTTCTGAAAAATGTATTATGATCTGTTTACATATGCAGTGTTCCTGCTTGCTTAACAATGACCTTACGGAAATCATGAAAACCTCTTGGAAGCTACCAGATTAAAAAAACATATATCATAATAGTATAATTATTTTATTTTTTTAAGTGTAGTTATTGTTTGCTAAAGTATTTTCAAATTATTGAAAGAGCCAAGTGAATCACATCTCCTGAAAAATATTTCCTGTGATAACTGAAAATCCTGCAAATGTTGTGCAAACCATTTAAGCCACATTGCCAAGAACATGTAATAAAACTGAGTATCAGAAATACTCAGGCAAAAATAAGTTTGCCTGACGTCATCTTTCAACATGTTTGTAAGTTGTAGTCAGATTTCTACAAAATGAGAAATATTTGCATTATTAATGTTTGCAAGTCCTCTACTTTAAAAGCCAACATTACATCCCTCTATAGTGTAGTTTTACTTCATTGACAGCTAGCAGTGGCCCCTGTGAATGGTTCAGAAAAGCCCACATATATGAATAGAATTGCACCAGAGGAGAGACAGATGTTTGAATTCACAAATTCTAATGCCAGGGTTTACTTCTGGTTCTTTTTCTCTGTCAGAATTTGATGTTGCTTTTTAGGAATGGTGAAGTAGATTATGAATCGCATACACCCTGTAAAATCTAACAGCACATGTGCTTCCAAGGATCAAATGTACTTCATTTCAGTGTTGGGTTGTCAATAGCAGTGCAGAGTATTCCTGCAAACTGTCCTGCCACTGAGCATCTATGATGCAAGTGCAAGGTCGGTCTGCAGTGTGGCACACCTCAGTTTGTGCCATACACAGCACTATCTGTTAATGATAGGACACAGTGTCCAAGCTGCCCTGAACTTTCCCAAGACATAAATTTTCACAAAGTGTTGTGTAGTTTTCATGAGGATGGATCTTTTAGTATGTATGGTGTCTGTGAGTTTGATCTAATTGAAGAACAATATTAGTTATATTAGAGGTCTGTATTTTTTCCCCTTCAGAAGAAATAACTGCAGCTGAGTGAACATTTGAAAGGTCATGAGGCACTACCAGGCAGCTTGTCCAATTTTAAGATCTGATGTATTCATTTACTTACTGTTTTCTTTTTTTTCATCCTTGAATTTTAAAGTTCTTGACCCATTAGTTCAGGTCTATACTTCCATTTAATTCTGGGTCTTCATGGCTATAATTACCTCAATGACAGAATATAGTACTGTTATTAGACCTGTCATTGTCACTTCATTTCCTATTTCTCTGACAATTTACCATGGCTTTTCTGCAAACCACCTTCTCGCAGAGAGATAAGGTTGAGCTGGCACTCATGTGAGTAGAATGAAAAAGAGCACTTTGCAAAAATGAGTGGAATCACAGTATACAGTTTTCATGGGTAGGACTGGAGTGCCTTTCCCCTGGGGCTCAACTCTCATTTCCTCCATGTTACTGTGATTTCCTGTACCACTTCAGCAGTGCCTTTCACTGCTAACCTCCAAGTAATTTGCTAAAAATGTTTATGCTACTCAGTTTTGCTTTGTCCCTTCTTCTGGGCATCCACAGATCAAATAACTTTTTACTTTGAATGGCAAGAAGTGTTAAAATCCAAGTATGAAATTGGCTTGCTCTTGGAACCGAGCAGTACGTTTGCATGTTTTACACTGTTTAACATAAAAATCTGGATAACAATACCTTCCTAATATTTATTTATCTTTCTATGAAGGAATGTGTTGGGAAATAGTCCAACTCGGAATTCTCTGACCCATACCTCACCTAAAACCTTGGCTCAGTCTCCCAATGGAGTTGGTAACATTTCTGGCTCTTACCCATTGGAAGGGGTGGATAAACACTTCTTAGAAACATATGACAACATTACAAAAAGTAGCTCAACAGAAGATTCCGGTCAGTACTACTGTGATAAGGTAGGTTCACTTGCATTCTTTTAAAGTCAAAACTGGTAATAACTGTAGCTTTGAACTGTAGATTTAGAATCTACAAAAAATGTGATTATATCCTGGGATGAGCATGTTTTATGCAGTAATAGGAATACATCTTAATGTCTTATTCAAACTTATCTAAGACTGTATATAAAATATGAGAGGCAAGTCTACCAGCTACATTGTTTTCCCATAGTATCCAGGTTTCTAGCAGCATTTGTAGGGAATCTCTTAATGGAACGGGAATGCTTGCATAACTCAAGTGGCTGTATGTCTCAACAGGAGCCACAACTCTGCTTTATCCCAGGCATCTCCTCTCTGGGATGGCTAAAAAAACACACTTTCACCAGGTGTTCCATGCTAGCTTTCTGATAGCAGATCATTCCTCTCCTTCTCTCCAGCCTTTTCCAGAGGTGTGCTTAACAACTTTCTAACCTGCCTGTCCAGTAGCTGCATCTAAGTTTTAATCATTCTGGCTTGTGGATCTCCTGCAGAAGACGTCATGCACCCTTTTAGAGGAGAAAAGTTGATGAAAATGAATGCTTCATAATGCTTAGAGTAAAAGTGCTTCAAGAGTACCTATCTTTTTTTTTTTTTATTCCTTCAGTCACCTTTAGCAAGAATAACACGTTGAAAATGTTAATAGGTATCAATTGGAAAAACTAAGATGAGAATAACAGTGTTAGCGCAGAAAAAGCATAGAACATATTCACCATTATACATGCTGCTATTTTTACAGTTAAAGGTTACAACTGTGAACATATTTTTTAACCTTCTTCCTTTTTAAAACATGGATTTACATAGAGTATACTTGTTCAGCGTGTCTACATTTGGGTATGCTATATTCTAACTTGCTGCTTCGTGTTTTAAAAATTAGAAAAGTTTGATGTCGATTTTTCTCTGTATTACAGAATGAACTAATTGAGGGAGATTTACTTTTGGTGCGAATCACACCAGATGAAGATGGGAAGTTTGGATTTAATCTAAAGGTAAAACAGCAATCTTTTGGTTATTTTTAAAGGATTTATGTAGATGTTTTAGCATTATGACTATTCATCATTTTTAATGTGATGCTTTGGAGAGAAAACTGTATATTCTTACGGACTCAAAAATTTTTAGAAATGGCAGCCTAATTCTTAAATGATAAAGGCTTTTTTTCATAACTGTTACTTTATTAGTTCTGTATTCTTTAGTTGCATATACTATGGGCATGTCACATTTTCAAAGCAAACTGCCTATTTTGCTGCATAAATGTGGACTCCAAAATTTAATTTAAGGCATTAATTTCTGGAAAAAAAATCTGCTTCTGTATTATAAAACAAGTTAAATAGATTGTGCTATCTTATTGAATATACCCATAAAAATCACACTGGAGAGATGAAAATTTTGGAAGAAAACGGAAGTAAGTATTGATTTCCCTGTAAATTTTTGAAATCCCCTCACTGAAATTCTATCTAAAAAGATAGTGTGAACTAGCCATAATATCAAAATCAAGGCTGAGTTTGATCATTTTGCTTTAAGCATTTATTGGTGAAGCAGTGGCAGAGCTTCATGTAAAGGGAATAAGGGAGTATAGCTGTCTGGAAGTTTGCTACCTGATCTCTTGCAAGTTCATCACAATATTTAAGGATGCTGTCCACCTAGTGAGTTCAAACATTGAATTAGGCTAGCTTGAAGAGTAGGATTTGAGTAATGGTGCATTTGATCTGTTTATCGCCCGTTAAAATGTACGGGCAGGCAAAGACACCGGTTTTAGTTAACTGGAAGAAACACACACCTCTCCTGACATTCACTCATGAAAATTCAATCTATGTCTTACAGTGATAGAACACTAACTTTATAAAAATAAAATTAAAATAGGCGATTGCTTGTTTAAAATGCTTATGTTTTTTATAATGACATATTTACAGTCATTATTTACTTGACCTCTAGGGTGGTGTAGATCAAAAAATGCCATTAGTGGTATCAAGAATAACTCCAGGATCACCTGTAAGTAAATTCTTACCATTTTTAAGTTCTCATTTATTACTTCTTCCACCAGTGTCTAGTCTTTACTTGTAGGAATTTGGAAACACACAACCAGTATCAAATAATAGATGAGCTTGTTTCTTTAGTAATTGATTTGACCAGTGTTTTCTTGAGACATGGATGAAAAGATTGGGAATTGTTGAAAGCATGTTTGTTTCCCCCATCATCTCAAAAATACATCTTGAAACGGCTCTGGGAAATGGAAAATGTTTGAAGAGGGGCTAAAAGGGTGGTTGAAGATGCAGAACAGAAGTGAGTAGTCTGGGCCTCAGCAGCCAAGAAAAAAAGAAACTATTTCAGAGAGATACAGCCAAGATCTGCAAGGTTTTGGAGCACTGTGAAACAGGTAGCAGGGGATTCCATTAAAAGAAGTAGGGATTATAAAATTAAGTTTGTGAAAGTCAGGTTGAAAAATAATTAATAGTAGTAGTTCTTCATGCCCAAGACATCTACAAAACTCCTTGACAAAGGGTGCTGTAGTTAAAATAATCTCGTAGGGTGGTTAGGAGAGGATAAATGCTTGAGAGAACAACCTGTTGACAGCTTCTTGTGGTCTGACTATTCAGCAACTGAAGAAATCCTTAGAGCTAAAAACACTGATAGGATGGGGGAATACTCGGGGCAGGGCCAGGGGTTCAGGAGTGGGGAGCAGAATGTATTCAGGCATTGGAATGTGTTGCCCAGGGAGGTGGTGGTGCCCCAGTCCCTGGGGGTGTTCTAGGAAAGGTTGGACTTGGTGCTTAGGGACATGGTTTACTGGGTGACATTGGTAATAGGGTGATGGTTGGACCAGATGATCTTGGAGGTCTTTTCCAGCCTGAATGGTTCTATGATTCTTTGTTTGCACTCATCTTGTTTTGCCATGGATATTTGCTTATGGAAATGTTTCTGGACTAGGTGGAACATTCATCAGAATCAGTACAGCCGTTGAGTTCTTATGTTGAACTGTAAAATAATAATAGTGATATAACACTTTGGTAACTTTTTGCTAAGTAAGTGGTTCATAAATTTGTGATGATATGCATCTTATATTTTTATTTCACTCACATTCTTCCAAAGTATATTTCCCAACTCTCATAAAACAATCTCAGTGCTAACTTGATAGGAGAGTCCCAACTTAATCTTACAAGTCTGTTGTGCTCTACATATTAGAGACTCTTATAATGTGATAAGCAGACACAGGGCAGATATCTGAATGTCAGGATGTAAATCTAGCTAAAAGAAATTGTTTGAAAACTTGTATTCTGTCCCATTTAAGATTTGTGACTTGACTTAACGCAGTACACAGCATTCTGTTATGAACTACAATATTTGAATAGAAGAGTAATAGGAAATTATCATTATAAATTGAATCCACAAAGGAAAAATGAAACAAGCCTTAAGGGTCCATGTTCAACGTAGCAACTTCGTAAGGGTTATTTGAGATGTTGAAGTGAATGTAAGACAAGCAGGCTCATTCCACAATTAGTGAAGTAAAGATGCTTCTCCAGAGGCAGTGGTTATCCTTTGGCAGATCAGACTGTCTTCTGGGAAGTATGGAAGTATCAATCTGTCTTTCTCTTTGTTGATTGGAAAAGGGCTGTAATTCTAACTTAAAAGCTTAGTTTAAGTATCTCCAATTAGTAATTGTAGGCTAAAAAAATAGATAGAAGTGACCAATTAGCTCTCTAGCCTAATAAAGCAACAAGTCAACAAGTTATCAAGGGTCGGGATAAACTGAACACTGTTATACAACACAGTACATGTTCAAAAGAACTGTTATATAAATCACACCGTGTTACAGGAAGAGGAAAAAATATAGAGCATAACAGTATTAATGTTGATTATATACTTTTCCATAAACTAATTTTCACCTTCTCTTGACTATTTAATAAAATGTAACTGATATTTGAAAGTTTAAGTAGTTGTATGGAATGCTTTTTTGCTTTATTTTAGCTCCATAGAACATCAGTGATGTCATTCCTTCCTTGTATTTGCTGCTGTTTCAGCTTGCTCTGGATTCACTCATTACCAAGCAAATTGTCCTCAGGGACACCATTTAATAATATTATTTGCTAAGATTATTTATCAGGTTTGTAGGTTACTTTTCCAATTTTCCTTCAAAAAGATTTGTCTTTTTTTGTGTGTGTGTGTAAGACAAGAAACTGAACTCACAAAATAAGGCAGTATTTTCATTTTGGCATCCTAAAGTCTTAAGTGTTTGTTTTTTAAATTTCCTTCTACTACAGCAGTAATCTAGAGTGCTGGAAAAAATTGAGGACAGAATAGCAAAATGAGTTGCAGGAGAGCATAAATCTAAAGAAAAACAACTTCTTGCAACTGGTATTTTTTTTAATAAAATTTCTATACTGTTTTTTTTTTTTTTTCCTCCCACAAACAGTATTAATGTCCAAAGGTGATAAAGAAGTAGTTATGGTTGTACTTAATAAAACTTCTGACTGAAAAATAGTATGCATGCTTCTTGGAACAATAACAAAGTGATTAGCATAAAATGAAACATTGGGTGTGTCAATAGGACAGGAAGCCTTTGACATAATTAATTATCTGAAAAAGCTCTGTATCTGAAAAATCTACAAATTATGCTTACATGGAAAGAATTAATTCCCCTTTGAGATATATTTTATACAGTCAGATGATTCAAGCAAGAGAGTTGAGGCATTAACGTGTCACATGATTAATATAGCTTCTTTGAGCACAGATATTCATCTTCTCTTGTAATAAAGAATAATAGCCAGCAACCAGGAAAGAATTCTAAATTATGGAAAATGTAGGAACTCAGAAACCATTCCTTCTGTGTTTTTGTTGACTTCTTGACACTCCTAGACTGACGAGATATGGTCTGTATGACTGATATGATCTTTATATCATTTATCTTTTCAAATATTACTAACAGCATTTAGAGCAATTAAATCAATTGTTCATTGTCGCTTTGTTCAGTCTTGCTTTCATAAATTGTACAACGTATGGCAGTGACTCTTTTGGGTAACTGAATACCTGGTTAACTCAGTGTTGAAGGACACCATGGCTGATTATAATTCCCATTCTTCCTCTCTTTTTCATTCATCATTGACAATCTTCCATATCCTTTTTTCTTTAGAAAAAGTTTGGGGAAAACAATCTTATTTTTTTTAAATATATTTTTACGCAGCTTTTCTGATTGGATTCTTTTTTTCTCTTGCATACATCTTTGTTTTCTCTGTGTTCTTTCTCTTATCCCTTATCTGTTTTTTCCACTTACACACGTTTTAAATTTTCTTCCCTTTGTTTTCTGACACAAATGGTTCCCAATTTACTTTCATCTCCATATCACCTTTTTTTTTTTTTTTTTTTCTAATTCTGTGTTTTTCTTACTGTTGGTTCTATCATCATCACTTCTCCTTTCTGTCATCTTCTGTTTTTTACTTGGTAATGTAGTACATCACTGATAAACTTAGTTCAGGAGAGCTATTCATGCGTCTTGCAAGGCATAACCAGGATCAAGAGAAAAGGGCTAATTAGAACATCCTGTTCACATTTTGTGTCTTGATAGGACTAATAACATTGGATGAATAAAGTTCAGGGAACCTGTATTAGCATGAAGGAAATAGAGTGAACAACTACGAATACAGATTAACAGACTGTGATGGAGTTAGGTCTCATTTATAAAAGATTCAAATGGAGTATTTAAGTATATGACTCTTGTATAGCTGGGTACTTCCTAAACTAAAAATCAAGATAGCAATGAAAATAGAATTGTTACGTTAAGTTGATGCTCTTGTCAAAGGTTGTTTTGAATATCTCCAAGGTGGGAGATGCCTCAGTGTCTGGGCAGCCTGCTCCAGTGTTCAGTCACCCTCACAGGAGGGATGAAAAAAAAAATGTTTCCTGATGTTCAGATAGAAAAGTCTGTGTTTTAGTTTGTGCCCACTGCCTCTCGTCCTGGCTCTGGGCACCGCTGAAAAGGGCCTGGCTCCATCCACTTTGCACCCTCTCTTCAGGTATTTATATGCATTAATAAGATTCCCCACTGAGCCTTCTCATCTCTAGACTAAACAATCCCAGCTCTCTCAGCCTTTCCTCATGCTCTGGTCCTTTAATCATCTTTGTATATCATAGAACAGTTGGGGTTGGAAGGGACCTTAAAGACCATCTATTTCCAACACCCCTGCCATGGGCAGGGACTCCACCCAGCAGATGAGTTTGCCCAGGGCCTCATCCAGTCTGGGCATGAACGCCTTCAGGAATGGGGCATCCACGGTTTCTCTCAGCAGCCTGGTCCAGTGCCTCACAAGCCTCTGAGTGAAGAATTTCCTCCTAACATCTAATCTAAATCTCCCCTCTTCTTAGTTTAAAACCATTCCACCTTGTCCTGTTATTGTCTGCCCAAGCAAAAAGTCTCTCTCCATCTTTTTTATAAGCCCCCTTTAAGTATTGAAAAACTGTAATGAGGTCACCCCAGAGCCTTTTCTTCTTGAGGCTGAACATCCCCAGCTCTCTCAGCCTTTCTTCACAGGAGATGTGCTCCAGCCCTCTGATAATCTTCGTGGCCCTCCTCTGGACCCACTCCAACAGCCCCACACCCTTCTTGTGCAGGGGGTCCCAGAGCTGGACACAGCACTCCAGGTGGGGCCTCACAAGGGCAGAGCAGAGGGGCACAGTCCCCTCCTTCCACCTGCTGGCCACCCTTCTGTTGATGCAGCCCAGGACACAGTTGGCCTTCTGGGCTGCAAGCACTCACTGCTGCCTCATGTCAAGCTTTTTGTCCACCAGGACCCACAAGTCCTTCTCTACAGGGCTGCTCTCGATGAGTTCTTCTCCCAGTCTGTACTCAGACTCATGTCTGGGATTGCCCTGACCCAGGTGCAGCACCTTGTTCTTGGCCTTGTTGAACCTCATTAGGTTCACATGGGCCCACTTTTCAAGCTTGTCCAGGTCCTTTTGTATGGCATCCCTTCCTTCTGCTGTATCAACCACACCACTCAGCTTGGTGTCACCTGCAACCTGGCTGAGGGTGCACTCGATGCCATATGTCATTGATAGATATTAAACAGTACCAGTCCCAGGACAGACCCCCTGAGGGACACCACTTGTCACCGGCCTCCACCCAGATATAGAGCCATTGACCAAGACTCTCTGGGTGCAGCCTTCACACCAATTCATCATTGGAGCCAATATCATCGTCATTCTGGCCATGGCTTGAACTAATTTGTACTGAACGCAAACAAGTGTGCTAACAAGTGTGGCAGGAAAAAAAGCCAAACAAATCCTAGAGTACAGAAGATAAACTAAATTGCTGTATCCAAGACAAGCAATAATGCAAGTTTTCAGTTGTAAGGGGGAGAACTATGTCCTAGTGTTCTGTGCAGCACAGGTAAGTAGCACTGAAATGCGTTGCAAATGCAAAGTACTTGAGCATCATAAATCAAATACTCACCTACATCATCTTATTAAAACTCTAAGCAAATGAAATGGGGATATCATTTGATATCTACCAGTTAAGAATGATAAATTACAAAAATACAAAATGTGTATAAACTTCTTAAAATTGTAAGAATAAAACGCATGTCCAGGGAACGCCATGTTACTTAAATTATCCTCAGTTTAATAACCTCAGTCATATTTGGGCTTTTCAGTATTCACGGCATAAAAAGTGAAGGATGTTCACTTAATAAGTCTGTCATCTTGTATGCTTAGAGTGCTTTTTCCAGTAATTCATTTCTTGATGTTTAGTGTTTGAAATTTGTATCTTTAAGGGCAATTTGCTACTGACTATCTGATAAATAAAAATTCTTTTTTTTGTTAGCTATTAGTATGGTGGTTGAACTGTTTCTCATCTTCATTGAAAAGCTTTAGATCTGATTTCTTTGATTGAATTTCTGTAACAGAAGATGAAACTTTGTCAGGAGGACTCTGATGAATTTGCTTATATGATGAACTTCATATTCTGATTTGTTCCTGCTAACATGGCTACATGCAATGACATTAATATGTTTCTTTGGTCTTGAAACAGGCTGATAAATGCATTCCAAAACTGAATGAAGGTGATCAAATAGTATTAATTAATGGCCGAGATATCTCAGAGCACACACATGACCAGGTGGTCATGTTCATAAAAGCCAGCAGAGAATCTCACACGAGAGAGCTTGCACTTTTGGTCAGGCGGAAAGGTAACTGGGCTTATTTTATTCACTTTTTTCACTTATTTTATTCACTTTTAATTTTAAAATTTTTGAGATTGTTGCTCTTATGCTTGGTATTATACCTTCCTCTCTTTAAATACATGCATTTTTGGTTCACTTGGAATATGTCCGGGGTAGAAAGTTCTCCCTGCATTTAAATGAGTAGCATAAATAGTTTTAACTGGAGGCTCTTTCCAATGCAACAAAGAATCTGTCAAGTTAGAATTTCTTCTTATGTTTTTAGCTCTAAAAATCTACAAAACAACAAATGGTTCCTTTCAAAAGTTCATTTTGTAAATATAGCATAATTTCACAAATCTTTAATTGCATGTTTGCAAATACCCATGAGCTGCTGTTGCCCAGCACAATTATGCTACAAAACAAGTCAAATGAGCTTTTTAAAATTCTTACAGTAGATGTTTTATGATAATAATGAGCTTGACCCATGCAGCCTACTCATTAAATTGCTGTTGGCAAACAAGACAGTCTCTGAAATATGTAGGGTCATAGGCCTTTATATGTAAAACACAGACGACCAATCCTATTCCATTTTGCTTGCTCCTGTCTAAATACATGCAGATCCCAGGAGCTTTCAGATGAAGTGAAACTTCTGGTCTATTATTTACTTTCTTTAGGAGTTATGATGAGACCTTAATACAAAGGCTTGCAAAGAGCTTCTGATTACATTCTGGCTTAAAAATCTGAAGGGATTATGCTTTGCTGGGAAACAGGAGGCAATAAAACCGCATAAATGTTATACGCCTCTGTAGCATTTACTTTATTAAAAACTTTGTATGTTTCTGGGAAGACAGATGTCTATGTGTTTTGGTCTACCTGAACATATTCCTGCTCGTTATTGCAGACCTCTCCACTGGCTCTATGCAATATTTAGTCTTTCCTTATCCTTTTTCTAGTCCCCTTCCTACCTGCAGATAAGTCTCTTCTTAGCTAAAGATAACCTGTGGTTCCATGCCACTCATTTGTATAGGCATGAGTCCGAACATCTCCCCATTTTCTTTAGTTCGGCAGGTATGGGCCATTCTGAGCATTGCAGAGAATAACCACAGATGGACACATTCAGTGATGCAATAGCTTTCATAGAGCAACAGAAGTGTTGTGTAGTTTTTCATTAACATTTTTTGTATTCTTCAATATGTTAGCAAGGAGTATCATAGAAAACTGGCAATTTATTAAATCAGATCCCTCAGTGTTAGTATAAGAGATTAGAGAACAGAATTCAGGTGCTCCTCTAGTGGAAAAGGAGTACAGTGTATGTTTGTGTTCATTTTACTGTGGGATGTTCAAGCTTTTTGAGATATTCCATTAATTAATTTCTAAATTACTTTAGGCAAAACTCATTTAGTTTTCACAATGGTTAATGTTGTGGGCTCGAAGCGTGTCCAGCAGTTCCATCTGCAAAACTAGATGGCAGCAAAAAAAAATTTTTTATTTTTATTTTTTTAAATAAAATTCATTTGGAAGTAGTGGTTTGCCATCATAGTTAGCTCCTTAAGCTCCTTAGCTTAGTTAGCTCTTTCTTTTTCCTGGAGATGGTGAGGATCTTTTACTCTTTCCCTTTTCTTCAGTAATCTGGTATATAAAGAAATGAAAGTCTGTTGCTATTACTTGCTTTCTTGAGACCTTAACTTTGCAAATCTTGTTGTTCTCACAAGCTGGTAAATCTTAGTATGTGTTGCAAGCACATTAGTGCTCTATGTAACGGATTTTAATTTTCAATGCATCTTTCAGTAGTTAAACAGTTTGTGGAGCCTAAATCAGAAGATGAAGTTGATTCCCAAAATCTCCCAGATTCTCTTCTTCCTATTTGTTCTGAATATGCTGATACTCTGGAGGAGTCTATGGAACAGCTAAGGAAAGGACTGGAAAGTGGGACAGTACTTATTCAGTTTGAGGTAGGTAATGCTCAATTCTCAAATGCTATTAATGCAGACCAATGGCTGTGACCATCAAGTAAAGTCAGGGCTTAATTAATTACAAAACTTATTGCTCCCTTTCAGTCTTATCTCAAGAGAATGTGAATATGAGTTGTGCCCATCAGTTTCACCCTCCCCTGCAGGAGAAAAAGGAGAATGAGTTATCAGTCTTGCATAAAACATTGTCTACTGAGAAAAATGTTTTAATTAACATGTTTCTAGCTCATGTACCCAAAGCTCACTAAATGTTGTTTTTTTTGTTTTTTTTTTTTTTATTGAGTAGAATAGCAGGGAGTTGACAGAGGATAGTCTTGTACTTTGTTTCTTTTCCCATGCTGCTCAGTGAAGTTTCTGAAACCTCTTTTATACCCTATCTTGATTTTTCACATTCTCGTGTTTAGCTGCCTTTCATGAAGTAACAGCAGCAACTTGACTGTTCCTGCTTTTCTTCTCTGAGAGGCTGATGCAAAAGTTTTGCAATGTTAATTTCTATTTGACATTTTTAATATGCAGTCTGTGATATTTTTCCCTAGCAATCTAAAACATTGATGGTTACTTCGTGAGCAAATTACTTTGGGGGTGAGGTTCCCCTGTATGTAGCATAAGACTTGGATGAACTGCTGTACAGATTAATTCCTTAATGTTTGTTATGTTCTTCAACATGTCAGCAGAGAATATCCTAGAAAACTGACTAATAAAATGTTCTTGTAGTTTATTAAAATGGTTCTTCAGTGTTAGTGTAAAAAATGAGAAAAGATAATTCAGGTCCGTCTCTAATGGAAACAAATTAGAATGTGAGCGTGCTTGTGTTCATTTAGCTATTGGAGATCCAAACATTTATTGTAACTTTGGAGAAACCCTTCTTGTTGTTACCTATTAATTTCACATAGTTGAAATCTGGCATAATCCTTTCTGACTCTGGAAACTTGTAGAACAGCAATGCCTTCTTTCCTCATTTTTGATGTTTTTCCTTCATTATTGTTATGAATGCCATGAGATTTAATGGTGATTGTTGAAGAGTTGTGGTGTTATTTATTATATAACCACTCCTTTTATGAGGACTGCTTTGTTTCCAAAATTTCTGAGAGTTAAGATTCCTTCACCCCCCCTTTTTTTAAAAAAGAAATTCTGGACTCCATGGTTTCTATTGCCTTTCCAAAATCCACAGCAGTAGCTGAAATGCTGTAGTAACAAGTTTGTTAGTTACTGAAACAGTAACTCAAAAGATATCAGCTACCCTTTAAATATGCTTATTGTGCATAAATTTAGTCAACAACTTTGACAATGTTTCTTTAATAAACTTTATAGAATGTTTGATTCTTTATGACTGTTTTTTTTTTTTTCCTGATAGCATTTATAAAAGGATATTCTTGATGTAACAAAAAAACACAGAACCCTTTTGTAATGTAATAAACTTACTTTAGCGATAGCTTAGCAATCTTTTTTTCTTTCAATTCATTGTTTGGTGACCTTCAGAAGCAGAGACAATTGTAACATCTCTCACCAGCTTTGGTAATTCTTGCAATCTCCATTCATGTTAGTAAAGTAGAGAAGAATTAGTACATTATCACATATAAAATTTTTCCAGAACATTCCTATAATTATAATTTATGTCCAGTTATGCAGAATTTAACAAGTCTATCAATGCTATATGACTTTCTTGTCAGGCAACAAGAACAAAACTCCAGAACTGTTACTTAACATTAAATTATTCTTCCTTGTTTTCCACAAAAAGTAGAAAACTTGACTCAGGTAAAATGGAACTTACTTTAACTAATGAAAGCTGTTTACTACATAGATTATCAAGTTCTCTCCCCACATGGCCTCCTTCCTCATTCATGCTGTGCAGTTGAAAAATGTGGTACTAAGACCTAGGATTCAGGAAGTCTTTTAATAGAATATTTTTTTATGTTATTCCCCTTCTCTTAAAGTAGGGGATTTTAGCATCCTATTGGTTTCACCTAATTTTATGTGTGAAACCATATTCTAAACCCTTAAACAAGAAAGATGTAATTACGTCTTTGATAAATGTCTCGTGAAGTACTTAAAACACTGGCACAGCCGGGTTACTTACATTTGTAAGTTGCTTTCATGTATATTTAATACAGCAAAATTGTAATTGTATAATTGCATTTCTTGATTTGTTGTTGTTGTGTTTTTCCTCCTGTACTCTTTATTGCCTTAAACCATGTTCTCCACGCATTTTGATCTTAAAATTTATTTTTGGTTATATGCATATTTGCCCACATTCACTTCAGATAAAATTTGAGAGGTAGAGCTTGGCCCAAAAGAAAGGGAGTCACATCTTAAGAGACTGTGATAAAGATTTGCTTTTTCTAATATTTGCAGGGTTGAATGTAGTAGTTTTCATCCAGAAGATGTTTGAATTTTTGTATTACAGTTGATTCCAAGAAATATCAGTCTGTATTTTTTTTCTTCTGATGTTTTTTATTGCTCAGTTCTTTCACGCTCATTTTCAGTTTTACTTCTAGCCCTCCCACAATTGTGTGGTACATCTTATAAGACAAAGACTTTGCAAGAAAACAGTCTGTGTATATCAGTGATTTGCATATTTTCTCTTTTTTCCTAGAAATTCTTCCAGAGATGATGATGGACTAGGAATAATAGAAATTATTTTCACATAAAAAGATACATGTATATAAACAAAACTCAGAAATTTTGCACAGTTGTATCCCTCAAAAACTCACCTATTTTTAAATTCTGCCTTGCAGCAACTTTATAGAAAGAAACCAGGGTTGGCTGTTACGTGTGCAAAGGTACCTCAGAATATGGACAAGAATCGATACAAAGATGTTCTACCTTGTGAGTATTAAGTACAGACTTTTTGCATATTTTTGTACTCTAAATGATAGTTTATAAGACTGTTGTAGTTAATTTATTTGTAAAGATTTAATTATATTATCCAAGTTATATAAATCTTCATTTTATTTTCAAAAAGATCTGTTTTGTTTTGTAACCTGCTGTTTATGTCTGCAATTCCTCATTTTTTGACTTAATAAAAGGGAAGCATGACCCCTAATTTCTAATTTAATTTCTTCTTTATTTTATTTTTTTGTGTGCAGATGATGCCACAAGGATAATACTGCAGGGAGATGAAGATTACATTAATGCGAATTATGTGAATGTAAGTCATACAGAGACCTACATTTGCTCACTTTCTGTATTACAATAGCAGACTAAATTTTTAAAGGAATTTTTAAGCCTTTTTTAAGGAATAAGGGTTATTAATTTTACATTTTGGGGATTCATAAATGTAAAAGATGTGTAGATTCATAATGTAAAAGAGGAGATGTCTCTTGTGAAACAGGTGGTCACTCTGATACACATGCAATCCACCATAACTTTCGTATACTGCATGACATAATTTTGTGGGTTTAATATTTAGCTCCTTATGTAGACCCGAGAAAACGGGCAGCATTCCAGACTAAGCTTTATTTTTTAATAACATTTTTAATGAAAATTGTCTTTAGGATTTTGTCTTGTGGCTGTGAATAATGATGCATTAAATTGATGAAGCAGAGCAGTTAACTCTTGTAGGTTTTTGTTAGTTACTGAAAGTGTTTTCCTGTCTGATTAGAGTCTTGGAGATTAAAAATAGTTTAGCATTGCTTAAATTAGGTATTTTGTCAACTTTAATTTCTCAATAAATACCTCAGAAAACTTGGAATTGTTTGAACAGTTCTTGTCTGTCAATCACATTTTCAAACCTGTTGTTTTTCTCGTAGCCTTTGACTGTATATTTTAAAATAAACCTTTCCAAATTAGCTTGTTAGCTAATTTAGGTATTAGGACCAATCTTTTTCAAAATGTAGATGAAATCTGTAATTTTGATTCAGCTCTTTCAGTAAATCATTTTTCTCTATTTTGTAAATTCTGAGGTTGTCTCCTATAACTTAAGCCTTTTTCCTATAGAACCGCTTACAGCCTATCAGCTATACTATAAAGGGTCCAGAAGAGAAACCAGAACTCTCATTGCTTAAATCACGAGTTTAAGATGGGGGACAAGGAAAAGGGGCGGGGGGGAATGTTTGTGTATCAGATACATTTGCAAAAGAATAAACTATTAACTTACTGTATCCAGTATCACCTATTATATAGCTTTTGCTAGTGTACCTTTGGTATACCTTGCTGTTACTCCTTACTAAATATTAAAGAAAACTTTGAAAGCTTTGCAGTTTCAAGTTTTGAAATACATTTTCAGTATTAATTAGCTCTTCATATTTCAGTTGAAGGGATGTAGTATCTATAGTATAGAATTTGTTTAAATTAAGTGTTTGAAGATTATCACATAACAAATTGTGATCTTGATGGTCTTCTTGCTCAGCTCGTATTCTTAATCTTTCCTCAAAACTTCCTCTGTTTGAATGAAATGCTGGATATTAAAAAAAAAAAAAAAAAAAAAGGCACTAATTGAGTAGTGAGAACAAATTTTACATAGGGCGTTTCTTTCTCCTTATAGATGGAAATTCCTTCTGTGGGCATTGTGAACAGGTACATTGCTACACAAGGACCTCTTCCTCACACATGTGCACACTTCTGGCAAGTTGTCTGGGATCACAAGCTGTCATTGATTATTATGTTAACAACTCTTACAGAACGAGGACGGGTAAGTATATTCAGGTTCTTTGTATGCTGAAGAAATATACTATGCCTTTAAACTATTTCTCCCATTGTTATGATTAAATAACCCTAAAATAGGCCATCTTATTCTGTTAAATCATTTCAGTCAAGGCCAGACTTTCTGAATTACTTAGAGGAAGAGATTTCTTTTTTTTTTTTTTTCCTGTTACATTTCTTTGAAAACAAACCAGTTTTCAGATAAATAGAAATTGCTGCACTGAGTCTGACTGTGTTGATCAGCTAGCTATTGCATGCTGTCCTTTCCCATAAGAACCGAGCTCCATGTTGCAATGACCCAGTGGTTCAGCCCGTCTGCAAGTTCTGAGCACATTGAGGAAAACTTCCAGTTGGGCTTCAAACCAGAATCTGCCATTTCACTACTTACTAAATTAAGCATGTTAGTGGTCAGAATATAACCTGCTTGCTTTTACTTAAGTCAAAGGTTCTTTCCTAGAATTGCACTAATTCTTCTAATTTTGCTTAAATTCTAGTGTTCCGTTAGTTTCAGGATAGTAGTATAATAATAATAGCATAATTCAGGATAATCAGTGAAAATTAAAGCAATATCTGTTGCGTTTTGTTGTAGTTTGAGTTAAGGTGTCCTTTTTAGTTTTAAAGATGAAGGTTTTAGGTGATTAAAGAAATGAATTGTTTTTGAAGTTTCAGAAGCTAAAAACTGAATACCTTTACCTTAGTAAAGGTATCTTTAGTTTATCTTCATTTCCTGAATCTATTCCTTAGTTTGTCTTTATTTCCTGCACCTATTCTATGCTATCAAATTTACCTGGCATCCCAGTCAAAAACTAATGTTTTTGGAATGCAAGAGACCAAATATTTGAGGTCCTAAATATCATCATGATTGAGAAGGAACACTTAAACAACAATGTAATTCCTCATCAAAGTGTATGCAAGAAGTGTAAAAGCTGAAAAGAATAAATTTTAACTGTGGTCAGACCACGCAGATATTCATTTCAGGTCGGAAATAAGGATAAATTTCTTCTCAGAAAGAACATTCAGGCAGTGGAAAAGGTTGCCCAGGGAAGTGGTGGAATCACCATCCCTGGGGGTGTTCAAGGAAGGGTCAGACCTGGCGCTTAGGGACATGCTTTAGTGGGTGACATTGGTGGTAGGATGATGGCTGGACCAGATGATCTTGGAGGTCTTTTCCAACCTTAATGATTCTGTGATTCATAAAGACAGACGTTATTGAACATCATCTGGTATAAAAACGCTCTTTTATCTTTCCTCTGTATTGCAATCAAAATAGCTTCCTTTTCTTAAGAAGCACAGGCCAATATTTGTCTGTACTTTTCTCAGTGAGTCGGAACTTTAAAGGCAATTTGCAGCTAACTTCTAACCATCCTGCCTTTGCATTTATGTACCATGCACTTTCTGAGTTTTGTTTACATTCAGATGTGACCACAGTTTGTGGGTGAATTTTAGAGACAGAAAAAGATGTACAACTTTGCCAGAATATCCCTATTGGCAAATGCCATGCCTCTTTTCAAGCCCCAGAGATCTTGTATTCTAGATGTATATATCTATTTTCAACAGTGTTAAGATTTATAGCATGTGATAAAAAAAAAAAAAAAAATCCAGTAAAGTTCCCCCCCCCCTTTTTTTTTGTAGAAATGACTGCACTGTATTTTGACTTACACTGAAAGGAGACTACTACAGTAAAAGATATGGGCACAACAGTTAAAATTTGAATATTTTTTTTTGTAAGTCATTGAAAACTGAGACCTAAAAAGACAGAATGAACAAATTGTAACATTTCAAAATTTTCAGCCTCAGCTATAGTAGTTAAAAAAATAAATAAATAACACACTTAACACAGTGGTAGGCTTAAAGGTTAAGTCATTATTGGAGCATATGAACTGAGTGTGAGGCAGAGGGCAAATTACACTTTCCTGCATCAGTAAGTGTTTCTGGGCCTATGTTTCTAACTCTAGCATTTTGACACAGTTAGTCCTTTAAGAGATCTGTCTTCAGTCTTATGTCTGACATTTAAAAAAAAAGCTCATGTTGCTTATCTTCCACAAATTACACTCAGATGAACTGAAGTTATTCATCAGTTCTTCTAGTTTCTTAGCTCAGTTTTCCCTAGAAAAATGTGAAGGGCAGCTTTCATTATGTGACCCAGTTACTTCATATTATTGTCCATACAATAACTTTCTGTAAAGTATTCTTGCTACAAGTGTTTATAAACATCATTGTGCATTAAAAATATTTTCACATTAAAACACAAAATGTTGTCAAATGGAAAAATGAAGACTTTTTCTTCCCATTCAGTGAATTGCTGTCAAAAACTAAAGTTGTGCATAGCTCGTAGTGGCATGAAAGAGGTATTAACCTGAGCTGAGGAAGTTGTCTTTACCTAGGGTTGTTTCATTTCCTTCACCACTTTCTTTCAGGGGTAGGGGACAGGAAACCGTTCTTAAGGACGCAGCTGGATAAGTACCAGGCGTGCTGTACTTCAAGAGGAGTGCATGTTAAGGAGTGACAGAGTGCTGTTAGTCTTTTTCCTGCTTGCTCTTCCTGCGCAGGCTGAGTTATCTCTTAGGACCCCCAGAAACAGAGCATGCCTTGCTCTTGCCTTTAGCCATGAGACTGCAGTATTGGAGGTGGAGGGGGAACAGACTGGTGTGCACTTGTGTGCTTGCTTTTTCTTGCTAGCACAGAGTAGCTGGGCTCTGCTGCTATTTCCTACCTACTGTTAACTATAGAAACAGTGTTCTTACAACACTAGTAGTTCATCTAATTACTATTTAATGTTTCTCATATTTATAATATAACATTTTAATTAATATTTGTAATAAACCATTTATGCATTACAGCGTGATGTTGCTTTAAGGTTAAGCTGCCTTATTGAAAGTTTAACTGGGTCCCACTGGTATATACTGAAATCTGTATAGATTTTTGAACAGTGGCCTTGGTGAGCATTGATCATCACTGATTTGGTAATGCAGTTAGTGTAGATGATCGTGGTCATCGAAAAGTCTGTCATGTCCTTTTGTTGAAAGAAAGGCATTAGATTAAGTTATTTAGGGCTCTGCTGAGGCAAGTCTTACACAGTCCCAGGAAAGGATATTCCATCTCTTGTTTGAACCTAAGAAGTGCCAATGTTTAATTGTTGTCTCACATATTCTGAGGTTAATTGTTCTTAATAGCGAAGACCTAGTGAAGACATCCTTGTGAAGACAGCACACCCTTTTGTATAACTGCCTTTTAGATATTGGATGCCTGCTTAAATCCCCCTGGATCTTTTTCTCTAGACTGAACAAGCCCAGTTTCTTCAACCTTTCTTCATATGTCAAGTTACCCAATCCTTTCCTGATCTAGGTGGCCCTCAGCTGGATCCTCACAATTTTTTCATGTCATTTGCAGTGGCATACACTCTCTATTGATTGTATATCCATCCTGAGACTTTACTTACATTCACATGAAAAGCAAGGTCTCTTACGATTTTCTTCACTAAGTGACTTACAGCTTGGTCTTGTACTTCATTTTTGTATAGTAGCTTTTAAAGTTTCAAAACGTATCTTTACAGATAGATCTTTAAGTTGTGGAAGTAGGCATATAGTTGTAGACTGTGCTTTGGGGAAATAAATACTTTCATTTTCTTCTTTGAGTCACTTCAAACCTGGAAGACTTGCAAGTGGTTGTTTTGTCTTTATGATGAGATGTTTCCTGAAGATGTCTACTTTTAACACCTGCTTCATACGCATTTTCAATTCTTAGTTTATTCTGTAGTAAAACCATCCAGAAGAGCTGGACTTAGCGCTTCATGACCTTTTGTGTAGACAAGAAAATTGTCAGTGCTGTGTTTCAGTGAGTTCAGCTCAGCTCTTCCTCTTTCTCTAACCGTATGTCCCAGACTTCCTTCTCCCTTTCCCTTTGATGAAAACAAGTACAGGTTTTTGACCTTTCATGTAGTGTCCAAACCATTTCCACTGGTAAAACTGAATTAACAAGCGTGTTTGGTTGTGGCTGACTTGTTATAGATCGGAGTGCGTGTAACTGCATGCAGCTCCTAATTCTCACAGACCATGTTTGCCCTATGCTGCCTAGCTTCTAATGTGCTTGAGGCAGACTTTACCAGTTATAAACCACTATGATGAAGCTGAATATGATTTTAAAGCTACTCAGTATCTTCCAGGGAATCTTAATCAGGTTACTTTACACAATTCAAAAGCAATATATTCTCTGTACAGACCTGAAAAATAGAAAGCCACAGCTTTAACTGAACTGGAAACTAGATCCACAGCATTCCCACCTGCTTGTACATGATCTGTATATTTCTGCTCAGTGAAGTTCAATGCAGCTGGCTGGAAAAACATTCAACACAGAGCAGGAATATCTTATTTTACAGAGTGCTTTAAGCAGTTTATTTCTTTCAGGGATATTCTGGTGTGTTGTGCTGAGTGAAAACCTGGACTAGCATATTCTCTTTTTTTTTTCTTGCACTTTTTTTTTTTTTTTTTTTTTTTGTCAGCATTTATCTCAGCATTTTTTTGGTAGCATTTATCTCTCTGTAACTGAAATCCTATGACCACTTTGTAAAACTTTATACCAGTCTGATCAAGTCTTCAACTGCACTGTTCTGCAATACAGAGCTCTGATGCTCATTCAGTGTTTGTGATGGAATGTAAGTGAGAAATGTGCTCATCGAACTTTGCCCTGCTTTTCAAATCAAACCATTTGAACAGAGCAGTAAGCAGTATATGCCAGAAAGCTTATCAGTTTTGAAGTGTAAATCCTAAAAAAAGTGAGAGAAGAGCTAGACTGCCCTGACTGCTCATACTGACATCCTATAGAAGCTGAATCTTCTTACCTTAACAATCATCTATGGAAAATTTGGGTCGGGGAAAGAGGAGCTAAGTCTGTACCTCTAACTTTGGAAAGAACAAATGATGGTAGTTTGACAGCATGACTGGCAGTAGTCTTAGGGTCTTAGATGCTGTCAAGGTTTTGATTCTGAATGACAGAGAACAATGGAAAATGATGATAGTGTAGTATCACTAGTAGCAGAAGAGAAGAGGTAGAGAAGATAAGAAGAGGTATGCCTAAGGAGAGAATATGTGATTGAAGTGGTGGACTAAGCTAGTTAGCTAGGCAGTGGCACTTTTTTAATGACACTAGAGGGTCAAGATTGCATTTTTCGAGGCCAATTTTCGAGGATGTTCATGTAAATGAAGTGGAATTTGATGAATGCCCAAGCAGGTGTCATCTGAAGATGAATGTAAAGGAAATATATAGCACCTTATGAGATTTATAGATAAAACCTTCCCTTCAACTTTTATCTTGTCTTTCTCATGCAAAAGAAAACTTGCCATCCCCTTGAAAAGGGGGGGGACACCTCTGAAATGTATTAATTGTTTTCTCTGCTACCCTTGTGACCAGGACTTTACAGCTAATTAAAAGGGGGTGTTAAAGCCTTTTTATGATAGAACACTGAAATAAAATTCCTAAATCACCAGTGAATCCCAGAACTTTAGACTGCCACGCTCTCTCTTCTATCTGCACTAGCTGGTATACCTATTCCATTTACCAGTACATTTACTTTCTCAATGCATCTTGGAGTTGGAAGACTTCCCTGTAATTACGTGCATGCACAAGAGCACCAACTAAAGTTAATTGTGTTAATGATTCTGATCCTGGACACTGGTTTTGTTTTCAGGGAATATCTCAATTTTCATGTATATTTAAATCTGAGCATTATATGTAACGGTGCATTGTTTATCATTTGGGGGAAATATCATTGTTTATATGAAATCTCAAATGTTTATATAAAATCTCAAATGTTTGAGGCCCAACTCATATTTGAAAAGCAAATTTCACTGACTTAATAAAAACTATTTTGCAGGGTTTTCTAAAACATTCTTTTTTCTTCTCACATCAACATAATGTTGGTGACTTTTGTTAGGCATTAAACAATAAATACTGCATTTTTTATGCCCTTAAACTGAATTCAGTTCTGAAGGTACCTCTGCAGATATTGTTCTACCTATCTGCTTAAAAGAGGCAACTCTGAAATCCATGTAGGTCGCACAGGGTCACGTTACTTAAATTTTGATTATTCCAGAGGATGCAGATTCCACAGCCTCCTAGAGGAGCTTGTTTCTGTGCTTGACCATTCTCACCATATTTTTTTTTGCCAACATCTAATCAGAATTTTCCTTTTTGCACCATCATTCAGTCGTCTATTGACCTTGCATTACACTCTTCTGGGAGATGTCTGTCTGTCTTCACCATAACCTGCTATTTGGTAGCTGAAGATAGTAATAAATCCCTGCCCCCCAACACACACACAAACACACACACATGCTTTCCTTCTTAAGATGGAACAAACATGTTTCTCCTCCTAACTTATGCTTTTAGAAATTGTTTTCAGAGATGGCAGTTCAGTACTAGACAGAAAGCTCTTATCTTACATCATGTTTATTTGATTTTTTTAAAATTATAAATGTCCAACACCGCAAGTTTATAGAGAGTTTAGCCCATTCTGTTAAGTTAGGTTCCAATTTGGATGTAAACACCTCACCAACAAACGAGAATAGTTGCTCCTTGAATTCTCCGAAACATAGCATAGGTGAGAAGGGTAGAAACAAAAGTACTTGTTTAAAGTCTTGATGTGTACTTCATTTTCCTTCTGTCTCCACAGACAAAATGTCATCAGTATTGGCCTGATCCACCAGATGTAATGGAATATGGCAGCTTTCGTGTCAGATGCCACTCTGAAGATTGTACAATTGCATATGTTATTAGAGAAATGGTGGTTACAAATGTTGAGGTAAGTGCCTGCTGTCTTAAATTATGTCAAAGCAAGCTGAATGAATACCTATGTAGATAGGTAGATACAGACTGTGAGTATACACATCTATGTATAAATATACACATTTCATAAAAGATATGTGTATATATAATATGAATCAACATCGTATGGTTATTTCTCTAGAGCTTCCTGAAAAACATACTTTCTGAAGGGTTACATTGTCCGGTAGTATGTTAATCCATTATGCTGTACAGGTACTGTACACTTCATAACGAAGTGTGGTGCTTCGCTGTAAACATGGTTGCAGTCACTGATTCTTCACAAATATTTAGATTTTCAACGAGTTTTTTTTCTAAGTTACTGTGCTCTTTCAAGGTTAAAATACGGGGCACTTGGCTGATAGCACGTGTGACTAGAATAGCTAGCAATGAAGCAAATCACAATAATGACAATTTTAGAGAAGACACAGTTTCACCAACTCCTTTTTATCGGCTTTCGTCACTGTTTTAAAACACCTTAGCTTGTAATAGTTTTTGCTAACGAGAGGGTTATAAAGCAAAGCAGAAGTGAAATACATGGAATACTTCTTACGTATGACCCATGTATTTATGTTGTGAAGTTCATGTGCAGATCATATCTATACCTCCCACAACCTGAATATAGGATCTGAAGTTTGGCTTTTGTTCATAAGTTCTCCTACATTTCTTAAATATTTCCCTCTATCTGTTTTCCAAAATTCTATGGTCACAAGTATTTTCTAAAAAGATGAATGGTTTATGCTATCGTAAGATACTTGTATAAGAAATCACTGAACTGACCAAATGTTAATCTACAGTTTTAGTGCTAGTCAATCTTCTGTGTGATTGTGCTGTAGTCTTAGCAGAGTTGCTAGTATTAACAAAACAAACAAACAAACAAAAAGGTTTTAAAGTGCAATGTTTAGTTGGCATTCTTACAGCAAGATCACCAGTCCTGTGGTCTCATAAATTTGTAACTGAATCAATTGAATCTTGACAGTGCACATAAATTTGTCTTAATGTGATTCAGATTTCTGTTGTAGTCCTAACTGTGCAAGATACTAGTGTTTATGCTATTCAAAGATCTTTCAATTGGGTTGTTTACAGTGTCTTGGTTTCTAGTTATAAGAAACCATCCAGTCAAGGAGCAGTAGGCAAACTTTTATTTGCTGTCATTCAAATAAATGGATTGCAAATTAAATTTGGTTAGGTAATGCTTCTCCCCTCCAGTGCTCCTTCCTGGCTAGTGTTTATCACTGTTTCATAATTTTGAGTAAATTCACCAGTATTCACTATGAGTTTGCACTTCTAGTGTGTTGTTACTAGCATGTGGTATGTAAAAATCCTGTTGATTTTTTTTCATAAAAGTTTTTTTGAGATAAAGGCAATGTAAGAGCTTGGTGTGCTTTTCAGACATAATAACAGATTTAATAGTACAAGGATCTCATATCCAAAGTTGTCCCCTGGAAGCTATCGGTTGAGAACATAATTTCTAATGCAAAGGCATATGCTTGCTCAGAGTTCATTTTCATCAGACAAAATAGTGTGATTTTAAAAATCATTCTAAATTCTTCAAATAACTCTAAAAAGCTAGGCCTAGGTGGATGCATTTTTGCTGAGGAGGAGATTGACTGCATTCTGGTTTTTAATCCCTTTTTCCACTAAGAGCAAGCTTGCTTATACAGTTAAATGGAGTGGTCACATTCAAGCACTCATCATCCAGCTGCCCAATGCAGTAAAAACAGGACTCTAATAAGAGGAAGCCTTGTGTCAGTGTGGTATTTCAGATGAGGAATGTACAAAGATTTTTATTTCAAAATCTAGTGAAAGAAACTCTTTGAAACACTGAAGGATCTTGAAGTATCTCCTTGTTTTACATACCATTTGACATTTGTGCTGCCTTTTTTAAGCTGATCAAGTATATTCTCCTGGGGGCATCTTCTGCTTAAAAGCAGAATTTGCAAAGCTTTATGTATGCTCTCTGTCACAAATATTGTGTTGGATTCTTTGAAGAATACATAAAAAGTCATCGGAATTCAAATCAGGGTTTTATTAGTCCCTGAGTTAATGTGAGCATCATTGGATTGGTCTTCATGAAGTAGCTTTTAGTAGTAAGATGGATAAAGCTTCAAACCTCACAAGAGACTTGATTCCTGTTGGAAAGGCATATTTGTGAAAGATTTTCCTGTGTATTAAGTTGCTCAGGTTTCTGATTTGTCTTAAGGGAAAATAGCTAAAAAGAGAAGTTTATGAAATGATGCCCTTGGCCTTTTCTTCATATATGTTCGGAAGATTTGAGGAACAAGAAGCTTTTTAGGATTATTCTGACACAGTTTATCTTGGTGCTTCTTTACCTGTAATTGAAGATCAGTTAGTGACTGCAGATCTATGAAATACTTGGAGCTTTTCTAAGCCTTTTGAAATGAAATATGGTTTAATTTCTGGCTCTTCTGCTTTCAAGACCAAGATTGAAATCTATCCTATAGTAAAAGGAAGAGAAATTATATAAAGAACTAAGTCTTGGTTTTTTTGTTTGTTTTTTTAAAGCAACTTCAAAACATTTTTGGCCCATTTGTTCTGGTCCCCCAAGGAAAGAAATTGTGTAGTGCAAGTGCTAAATTCATCACACAGTGAACTATTTTGTAAAACAAGGTAATAGATTACTTTTAATCATTCAAAGAAAAAATAAAATAGAATGAGAAGCCTGAGGAAATCTTTCACTCAGTTTCCTCAAAGATAATTACCTTACAGTATACCAACCTCTCCAATTGTAGACAGTTACATTTTGAGCATTTTTTTTCTGGTTTCCTCCACCTTTAAAGAAGCATTTTTCCTGATTTCAGTTAAGTTTAACTAGAACCCAGCTGTGAAACCTAACAAAGCCGTGAAGACAATGCTTGCTGAAGCATATTATTCAAAGAGCTTGAAATAAGAAGAAATGTTGCAGGTTTTTTGTTGTTTTTTTTTTCATTCCGCCACATCTTGTTAGTTGTTTCCAAAGTGCCCTGTCATTCTCCCACCTGATTTGTTTTATTAACTCCAATAAATCATTCAACCAAAAAGAAAAGAATTCAATGTTAAAAAATGGATTTAATTTAATCCTTTAAAGACCAATTACACCACTGCCATAATAACGAGTGAGCACCACAGGAGATCACTGACAACCCGAGTCAAGATGATTAATTAAGACAATTCCTTGTGTCATAATATGGACTGCTTAACGTGATTGTGCAGACGATGACAATGCAAATAGAGGGATTTGGGGAGAAAAGCTTCTTTTTAATTTAAAAGCTATCACTTTCTATTGGCATCACAATGATGGAGAAGGTGGTTTGAAGGAAAAGGAAATAAATTGAAGTAGCAATTCAAAGAAATTGAAAATTAAGCATAAATTCACTTTGCTAAGGAATGATATTGCTGTTTGCTGAAAGAAGGTAAAATTGCAAGACAAAGAACAACTGGTATCTTTCTGTTTATGAATGACCAGTATGCAGGTTTTCTAGTGATTGCATTAAATTAATATTAGGTGAAACAGAGATAAAATAGATAAGCAACACTTTCTGCTGTAAACAGCTGAAAATAGAATCTTCGTATTTTTTTAGAGATCTTAATTGTTTAGGCTTAGGCATTGCATGACATTTGGGAATTTGAGGGAAAGGTTCGGTTTGTTCATGTTACAGATTCTTGCAAAACTTTCAGTGAAACAACCTATCCACACATTAAACAAGACCTTGTATTTTCTTTCCAATGATATCTATGTAAGTTTGACATTGTCACTACCGTCTTGAAGAAACCTGCTGCACTGCAGAAGTACTTTAAATATGAAGTGTCTGGTCTGGATGGATTCTTTTCTGTCAAATACTCATGGTAGAAGAAAATAAGTTGGTTATGAATAGTAAAAATTTGAAGAACAAGGGTAGGTTTAAAGTTTTATAGCAGGCGTGTCAAGAGGCATAATGAGATGGGAACAGAAACTAAGCCTTAAGCCTGATCATTGAGTTTCTGCTTTTGCGATATTTGTGAAGCCCATTAGCAAAGAGCATACCTTTTTCTTGCTTAGAAAATAGGTCCTTTGATAATAGGAACATTTTAAGGTTAATGCAGTAAAATATCTGTTTTTGTAAAATATCTGAAGATTAAATTATAGCCTAAAGGAGAAAAAAAAAAAAAAAAAAAAAAAGGAAAGAAAAAGTAAAATTCAAACTCAATTGCTCGGACTTTTAGAAAAGTCAAAATTTAATGTTGACTGCTTGAACCTCAATTTCCTTCCTTCCATATGAGTATTATAATTCTTAGCTGTGTGTGCTCTTTTCCTGAAGAACACCTTATTTTTTATTTATCAGGGAGAGTCATTTTAGCAGAATGAAATGAGGAATCCAGCTTTGTGGTGTAATTATAAGAAGCAAGGAATAGACTACCAAAAGATGAAGGATGGATATTTTTGTTGCTAAAAGTTTTGACAGATTGTCTGCTAAGTGGTACAGCAGCTATTTGAGAGATTACCTCTGCCAAGCCTATACTTTGTCAGGAGTTGCAATCCCAGAGGCAGACTTATTAGAAAAAATCATGGCTCTTTACCCTGACTGTTTTAGAACAAAATCCAGGATGTTAGCTTAACCACAGTGAAGCTATGTATGCAATTAGATGTCTTGAATTTGCACAGAAATAGCAAGTGCAAGTACGTCTCTTTTTTGGCCAGCATTTTTGCTGCAGTGATAATCATCATGAGCAGAAGGAAAATAACAAATACCATGGGACACAGGTATGACGTCTTAGACCTCTGAAGCTGCTTGCTAAGTAAATGGAGGGGGGGTGTCAAGCCCTGATGCAGCTAAATATATGTGTGTTTAGACTTGTAAAAAAGGACTAATAAAGCCAGATTTTATAAAGAGAAAATTTTCATTTATCAGGAATCAGGATGCTACTATAGCAATTGTCACTGAAAATCTTAGGAGTAAGGATTTAAGCTGACTTGCTGACAATAATGGTTTGATAAGCAACTTGAGTGTAACAAGAAGGTATCTCTTAATTTTTCATTACCAATTTTGTACAAAGAAACAGGGTCTGGTTGGAATAACATGTTTAAAAATACTGTTAATAGGACATGCACAGTGGGGCTAACCACGGAACCAGTAACTATAATTCTAGCACTTTTTTGTTTAGCTTCTGAGCACTAGGTTTTAGTAACTGGTCTTCTTGCAAGCAGTTTCAATGTGTTGTCAGTATTTGGCTGACTGATTTTTCACAATTCAGAAGCTGATTTTCACTATGAGTCTAAAGACTTAAAGATAAAACAAACAAACAAACAAAAAAACTAGAATTCTAGACTTCACAGTAATAGTTTTGTATTTTCTGAATGAGACTTTATATTAGAGTTCAAAAACAACTAGTTCATGAATATGAACATGAATATGCATACTGTTTACAGCAGCTTTAACTTACTAATAAAAATTGAAGCCCTTAAAATACTTTGGCATTTTGAAAAGCAAATGATATAGCAATTAAGTTTTAACAATGTGTATCTCGGAACAGCACAACCAAAAGAAAAACAAGCTGATTATATAAAAATGCCAATAACTAAAAAACTACGTTGAAACTTGAGAAATACCTGGAGTAACTAATGGACAAGTACATTGGTCTCAAGGAAAGAGTAGGGCACGTAGCAGAAAATGAAAGATGATCACACAAGAAGAAGCTGTTTTGAGGACTAACAGCATGCTCTTACAGTGTACTCTTACTCTGAAGAGATCTTATGCAATGTGCTTGTTGTACTTGTTGTCTATAAACTACCATTTAAAAAAAAAGTCAACTCAATATATTCAGGCCTGGATTACTAACAAGTAAAAATTAATAACTAACTCTTTCCTCTTTTCTGAGCTTATAAAATGCCTTTTTGGTGAATTTCTGTAATTATCTTGCCTGGAATAAACCCATTTCCTAGCACTCTGCTTGGTACATAAGCAGTAGGTATTCTGTCACTTTACTTGTGTGTCTTACTGGCCTGCTCCCTGGGAGTGGAACCACTTCCCCTAATGGAAGAGGAAAGCAGAAATCAAAGTCATTTAAAACAGGTCATAAATTTCGGTAACTGTTAGCTTAAGGACAAAACGATAACAACCTCTTGAAGTCACTAGCATTATGAAAGCATTCTTGCATGGACCATTAGTGAGAGGTCAGCTTTTATAGACTAATGCAGTGATAAAGGAGGGTTTTATTTCAGTAGGGTGTCAAATGCTAAGTTTGACTATGGAGATGGGTAAAACACAGCTAACAGTTTAACTGTTGCTGAACAAGTGGAAGGAATAAAGGGACAATGTGAAGGCTTGTTTCAGTTTGTGAAGAGAGAGATCCTCATTGTATGATGCAGCAGAGCTTTTTCTTTAGTTTTTGTTTTTCTCTCCACCCTAATCATTAGTTATATTTGTAGCATAGCAGAGGAGCCCAATCTGAATGCAAAGGTGATTGAGTGGTTTCCTAGTCAAAATTAACAAAGAGTTAAATTGAAAGAACTTCGGTAAAACTTTTTTTTAGGTATAATTGAATGAAAAACAAACAAAAAAGCTCTTCATAGAGCAGAATCTTCCAAGTAGTTACATTGTGTTTGTAAAGAAAAATGTTTTTCTGTGATGGAATAAAAATCATATGTTTACAATGAACACACGTATCTATCTATATACAATTAACGATATATATGGTGTTTTCTAACAAACCATAGTTTGAGCAAATGTTGCAGAAAACTTTGTATTGTGACTGAATTTGTAAGCACACGTATATTTAGAATAGCTACACAGCTGCACTTTGCGAGATTGAATTGGACTGCAGAATGAGATAAAAATGGCATTCGGTTATTTCTTAGGAGAGAACCTAATAGACTGCAGGTAACAAACAAGTGATATGAGTCTTCCAGCACAGACCCAGTAGGCCAGCATACTGTTCCTAAATACTGTAGTACTCAAGGACATATAGCTCCTTTTTTTTGTGAAATGTAAAAACCATGCTTTTGAGCTGTGATTGGGCAGCCCCAATACCCTGTTGTTGTTCTGAATGCGTCTTCTGTTTTCAGCTGTTTTTGTTTCTTTTTTCTATTTTTCTATTTTTCGTTCTGTACCAAATTCTTGTGTGATACTGTTATGAGTAAGTCTTGTAGCATTTTACCTCAGGTGAATTGTTGATGTCAAGGTATTATTGGTCAAGAGTCAATAAATTAAGAAATAGAAAATCTGTTTAGGTCACAGAAATTAAATTTGGTACCTCATTAATTTAGCAAATGTTAGTCTTTTGCATGTAAAGAATTACATGTTTATGCTTTACTCTGAACAATAAAACAACAAACATTTTCAGTGTCGTACATCTCACAACATCTGCAGAATACGCTCTCTGTTAAAAGTATAACTTGTGTCTGTCAATACAGGAGTTGTAACACTGAACACTTTTTGAAAACCTTACTATATTTTAGACAGAACAGCAGCACAATGTCACCCATCTCCAGTACGTTGCTTGGCCTGATCATGGTGTTCCTGATGACTCCATGGACTTCTTGGAGTTCGTGACCTGTATGAGACCAAAGAGAGTGGAGAATGAGCCGGTCCTCGTTCACTGCAGGTACTTGTGTTTTAAAATTCTGATTACAGATTTGGTTCAGCCTTAGAACAAGCATTTACTTTGAAAAGTGTCTGAAAGGCAGCAGATAGTTTGAATTAGATGAAAACGGTAAGACTATGCAATACCAAAACAAGGTGATTTTTTTTCTCTTCCTTTCTCCTACATTTTTTTTTGGTGAAAGTGCTTAGTTACATAAGTATCACAGAGCTGATAATCTGTAACATAAGTTGTTCTCCATTTTCATCCACCACCAAGCCTCTAAACTCATCATGAATGGTACTGAAAAGTTTTTCTGTGGTTAAAGAACCTGTCAAAAAGCAGTCATTTAGCTCTTACCTTTTTAGTCAAAAATACAAAATCAGTACATGTAGATTATTAGCAGCCATAACTGTTAAAAATCATTAAGTGGGTAGGTTTTAATTTTTTTATACAAAAACTATTTTCTTAATAATCATTGGCAAGAAATATTACTGAAGTTGCTTTAAAGATAGGCTATTTGCACTGTTCTAGTCATATAAAAGTCTTTCTGTAATTTGTAAGGCTATTTAGCATCATAACATTGTGATAAGAACCTGACATATTGCAAAATCCTAATTTTATAGACTATTTTTCTATTACGTTTCACAGTGCTGGAATTGGTCGCACTGGTGTACTGGTCACTATGGAAACAGCCATGTGCTTAATTGAAAGAAACCAACCTGTTTATCCACTGGATATTGTACGAAAAATGCGAGACCAGCGAGCTATGATGGTGCAAACATCAGTAAGTAATGGAGATGGAGAAGGAAGCCTCATTTTCTGTATATTGCACTTGTTAGGTTTTAAAACAGATGCAAGGTGTTAAATGACCTAGTTGTATGAGTCTTCAGTTGCCGTTATATTTCATGCTTCCTACATTTAATATATCTTAACACAATGAAAAGGGCTGCTTTACTTGTTAGGTGTGTATTTAACTGTTTATAAATATTTCTTACCTTGCAGTTAAAAGGTGATTTATTTTTATACCTTGCAAGTAGTTAGAATACAGAAAGTCACCTACCTAAATCACGTGTTTATATTCCTTCATCTAAATTCTATGCAGAAAGCTAAAATAATTTCTTGGTTTTCATTCTTTGTACACAGCTTCATAGGTCATTGTTAAACTGAAGGTAAAATTGAAGGGTTTGTGCTACAATATGTAGAGGGAGTAAAAATTTAATAGGAACAACATACGCATCTTTTTCAATTGTGCTGCTACTCCAGTTTAGGAGAACCAAAGGGCAAGAATGAAATTGAGGAAAAGCTAGGTAATACCAATAACTGAAATAGGAAAATAAGAGGTGATATTTTTTTTTAAAGATGGAGATGGTTTGATAACAATTTGAGATCACGAGGACAATTCTACTAGCTATGAAAATGAACTTCTTGATGTTAGAGACAAGGGATGGGAGGCTCCACTTCCTTGTATAGAAGTTGAATAACAGAATATTAAGCATGTGTTATCTAAAAGCTAAATGCCCTACAGCAAATCAAAGTAAAGTGGTCTAGACCAACAAAGTCAGTAGTTAAATCTTTTTTCTTTTTCTTTAAAGAAAAAAAAAAAGAGCTTTGGTTTCCACTTGAATGGGGGAATCCCAAAATCACAGAATGTTTAAGGTTGGAAGGGAGCTGATCCAGGGGGGTTGCTCAGTTCTAGCAGTCTGGCCTGAAGCATGTTCAGGAGCTCATTAGAGACATCACATGCTCCAGCTCTGAGAAGATGATATACGTAGCCAGATGCATATTGTGAGTTAAGATCAGGGCATACTCGGTAAGAATGGACTTAGCAGAGCTATTAACAGATCAGTTTAGTGTCTGCTGTTAATCATGCAAAAGCTGTAGTTTCTCAGAGATCTGTAATTTAGTTATCAGAAACAGGAAAACAAAAGCTTCAATCACTATAATGATGCTACAATAAAAATTGTATAGCTGTATGGCCTTCCATTTGGAGGGGGGTGGGAAAGCACTACATTCCATTAAAGAGAAATTAGTTATATTACATGAGGTAGAAAATAGTGCTTTTAGGACATACATAAGAACTAGTTACCAAATGAACGGTAGGAATGCAAGCAACAGATAACAGCAAAGAAAACAAGTAGTCAGAGCCTGAGTCAAAGGAAGCAATGCTGAAGTGTTCATTCATATTTGTTCAACAACTTGATCATACAAAGGAGTTAATGGAAGTAGTGAACAGCACTAAATATCACAGTTGACTTGTTCAGGCAGTAAAAAATATGCAAATGAAAATAAGGGAAAAGTCAAGGTAATTAAGAAATAAAGACAAAAGAACAAAGTGATATTGGAGGTGGGAGTAATTGACTGAAGGGTTGAAAGAAAAGGCAAGAAAATTGAGATGCAGAAAATGAATTTCTATCTCCAAGTTTTCCTTAAGCTTTTCTGTACTTAAGAGAAAATTTATTGGACATGTATGGACAAGAATAAAGTTTGCAACTATTGGTATTGAAATGCAACATGAAGTCCTTCACAATGTGAGCATCGTCTTTTAGTCCTGTCCTGTGGGAGATACTGGGGGAATGTTGCCAGGTCCTCCTGGAGAGCTGATGAGAGCTGATGTAAAAGGGCAGCTGAGAGAACACTTCAAATATGTAAAAAGGGATTCAGAAAACATGAAGTTGTGCTTCTCCTAATATGACATTGAGATTTCCAGAGAGGTGCTCATTCAGGGCTTTGCAAGAGTAGTCAGAAGTTCTTTTGCAGGAGGAGTATACTTTCATCCTTGTGAATTTGTTTAAATTTCCATTATCTTGTGTATATCATAAATATTTGTTCTGCCTACATGGATTTTTAGTTGTGTTATCAGTCTTATTGTAATGTCAACTTGTATCACTTTTCAGAAAGGAGCTCACAGGCAAATTGGTTTTAACAAATAAGTACATTGAGACATCATGGAAAATCAAGCCTTGTAATAGTATAATTCAGAAAGCAAACGTCTAATTTGTGAAAACCTTATAAAAGCTAAATGAGCTCCAAATGTTGAGGGACAAAAAAATTAATGTGGCTGCTACTCTTCAAAAAATACTAATTCCAAAGGTTTTGATCACTTTCTGCAATGACAGGAGATGATGTGTGGCCTGATTACAAATTTAAAATTGAGCAACTCTATCTGCTGCAATAGTGTAGCCAAAAAAAAAAAAAAAGTTTTAGTAAGGTATTATGGAGTCTATCAATATATCCTACATGATAACTTTAAATGCATTTTTGGTTATGTAGCCAAAATGTGTCCAGTAATATCTAACGGCAAGATTGGCAAGATTAGAGTACTTGTAATTACCAGGTAACAACACAAAAAATATTTAGGTGAGATTTATAAAAGGTTTAAATATCTTGTTGGACTACATTCAAAACAAACATGAAAATTTACATACCTTTCACAAATAAATTATATTCTCTGGGATTTAAGATCGTTCTTTTAAATTTAGGTATTGGGTTTTCCTTAGTGTGAGACTTGTAATGCTTCTCATTGAAACAAGTAAATGTTCCATTTGTGTCCTGTGAATGCAACCAGGGGAGCTGGATTTTCTCCTTGTCTTTGTACCTCCTCTCCTGCCATTGTCCAGGAGAAAAGAAAGCAGTGAGACTGTTACCAGTATTAAATACTACCATATAATCAGGAGTTCTAACTAATCCACCAAAAATATTTTTGTTTTTTCTTTTACAGAGTCAATACAAATTTGTTTGTGAAGCTATTCTTCGTGTTTACAAAGAAGGTTTAATTCGACCACTGGATTCCAGTTAGCAGAGCAGTGAAGGATGAAACTATTTTCCCCTAAAAAGACTGCTTTTTAAGTAAAGCAGAGGCTTGTTTCTCAAAGCAACTAGAATGGACTAGAAGCCCATGGGAAGACAGATGAGCACATTTGAACAGTGGCACTTTAAATTTCTCAAGAAAATTGCTATATCGTGTACAGTATAAAGAAATCGTGTAGATAAATGAGAGCAATTGTGTGTAATATGCTTTATTTACATAGGCACCATAAACAATCATGGAAACCATAATACATATCTTATCTTTCACTGCCTTAAAACACCCCTTTCTCTGGAAGTTACAAAGGTCCTTGGGTTCCTTTTGAAAATACAAAAGGAAAACTACTAGTATTGAAATTATTCAGTTTAAGAAGGTATTTAGTATCTTTGTATTGTATGGAAGTTCATTGAAGGTGAATCTGTACCGTTCTTATTGGGACGCTAAATATTCATGAGAATGTAACCTTAACTTCAAAAGGCTGATGAAAATCTTCAAAGGCTAATGCATAACTACTGTACGTTAAGACCTGGAGAAATTAGGTATTCAGTTTCCATAAATCTATTAGTATGCCGGCTGTTATAATATGCTGTATCACTGTTTGTAATGTGCAAAATGATGCTGCATTTATACAGGTGGTACAGTCTGCATCTTCTCTTGATAAATTTTACTTGCAGTTTATCCTTTCAACAGTGACCTATTTCTTAGTGTTAGCTATTGTATTTCGTTTCTTTCTGTTTCTGCTGTCCTCCTTGACACTTGTTTTTCATTGCTGTTTCCATATGTGGACTGAAACATTTTAACCTAAAATGAGGTTTTATTCTCCTTCACCTTTGTTTCCATGTGTATTATGAGTTCTCAGATGTAAATGTGGATTCATGTTGCACACGAGTACTAGACTTTTGACTTGCTGTATATGCAAAGTAGTCTAATCCGATACTGGAAGATAAATTACTACTGAACCCATCAAATATGTTGCTGCTAATTCAAGGTGTGAAGCTTACAAGGGCACGGGTGTTGCTAGTGTTCAGGTGGTGATAAAACATTGACTTGCTGCCCTTCAGCAAAAACTGTACTCTTACCCAGTGAAACAATTCTCTGTTGCAAGAGTTCTCTGGATTTTCTGTGTTTCTTGCTTTGTGGAAATGCAGCTAAATTCACATGAAGATTGACATAGAAAGAGAGAATGAGTTTGTACATTGCTAAATAATTCACCCTAAGGTACACTGGTCTCCATTTCATTTCAAATGGGAAAATTGGACTTTCTGAACAATATAACCACATTTGTATGATGTTAATTTATTTTGTGTGTGCTTTTTGATTACCCTGAGATAGTTCTTCATTTTTGAATGGTGTTTAAAAAAAAAAAAAGAAAAAATCGAAGGGACTGTTTAAAACTATGTTATTTAAAAGATTAGCCCTAAATAAGGAAAAACATTTGAGGCATATTAGCCAGATGTTTATATGTATATAGAAGGAAAAATTAGACAATTTTCTTTTTAGATATATATATATATATATATATATATATATTACACATACACAAACTTTCAGATATATTTTAGAACTATGGTTTGTATTATGGATATTGTCATATATCTGGAGTTTCATTCTAGAAACTGCCACGGCTGTACAATATGCATCTTTCATGTTACCAGAAGGTTGTGTTTGTTGTTTGTTTTCCCCAGGATGACTGAAAAGTGAATGTAGTGTGTGATAAATTGCTAACCCTGGTCTCCTGTAGGCCTAGTCCTTTCTTCCAGGTTACATTATTAGTTATAAGTAGAGAAGAGAAGATACCTGGTTACTATTTATTGATCAAAAGAGAGTTTTTTAGTTGGAACACACAGGCTCATTGGCAACACAGAAATCATCTTGACTTTGTAGGTTAAAGTGTGAATAAATTTGTGTTCGTTCTTATATATTGCATTCCAGATTCTACCTTTGCTAAAGATTTTATAGTGCACTGGGTTTTTAAAATTCCTACTTAATTGGGCACAGATTGGAAGGCAAGAGACTAACTCTGGTTCACTCTTCACTTGCTATACTGCATCAGGCCACTCAGTCTACCTGTGGCATCAAATGTGGAATACTTCTGGACCTGCACATTTTGCTTGGGAAGATTTTTTTGAAAAATGCCTGTGAAAAGTTGTACAAGTACAACGTGTCTGCAATTGTTTGGGAGAACACTGAGGAGTGAGAAAACGTGAGTAGTGGGCACTGAAGAAGCTGTGCTTGCTGGCTAGTTTTTTTAAAAAAGCTCTCTTTTGTAGTAACATATGTGCCTTTCTGTTAAATCATCATCTTCTGAAGTTGTGCTGTGACCAGATCTAAGAGTTGTTGCTTGCAGGTGGTATGACTTGTAATTAATAGCTTGTCAAGAAGTGAAAAAGGCACAGGAAAAAAAGGCAAGAGAATAAATAGTAAGAAAATACTTAGAGCGTCTCTGTGACATTCTTTTCTTTCATAGAAGTAGTTGATTACTTACTGCTTGAGTTCAAGGTTAATGACATGTTCCTATTACTATTTATGTTTCTTCAATTTACCAAAACTTGGTAAATTTCTTTAGTATGTAACTCCAGCCTCAAGATACATGTTATAGGTTTGACTTGCGTTAGTGTGTGTCTTTTTACTTGATGATGGTCATATTATGACAACTGCTGCTCTTATTCTGGTAAAGTTAGATGGTTTCAGTAATAGTATTCTTGAACTCTTACTTGGATTTTAATAACTTGAAATTTCTGGCCACTGATACTTTGCTTAAAGCTATAAAAATGGTAATCTCTGTATTATTTGATTCTTTTTTTTTTTTTTTGTAAAACCTCAGAGCAAATATTAACCACACAATTGTCTTGTGCATTGTGTCCATCTTTATTTCAGTCTTGCTGGGTTTTGCACATGTACCTGTAGGGTCCTTATGGGAGAATGAAGGGCTTTTTATATTCTCTCTGTCCTGTATGATGGCTTTGCAGTGAACAATGTATGCCTTAGATCTGATCTTGCAACCTAAGGATAATTATACAAACATCATCTTAACTGCTGGCTTTTGTTTCTGAAAGAATTAGAAAATTAAAAACTCAGCTGCTTGATTTTTCTTGAAAGAGTTTTAACTGCTAACACACAAAACGTTTAACTGTGCTAGGAAATCGACAAACAGCAGAAAATGCTGTGAAGTCAAGATTCTATATAATCTTCCTAAACTTTTTAACCTTTTTTTTTTGTTTGTTTGTTTATTTTGTTGTTTTTTTTTTTGCCTCTGTTTGTGTGAGCATGATGATAAGCATTCAAAATTTCTAGCATGGTGGAGGATGAGGAGGGAAGACCTTTGAGATTTTCACCACTGTGAAATACACTAACAAGAATTCCTCAGAATTAAACAAATTTTGATTAAGTGGCTTTGTATTTGATACAGAAATAACTAAGATGCTATTCACTGTGTCTTCAAAAATATTAAAAGGGAGCACTTCTGAGATAGAGGTGGGAGGGAGAGATCTTTATTGAAAAGGCGAAAAAATAGAGCTATAAACCATGAATGCCCTTTGTGTAACAGGATGTATAAAATACAAATCATTAAAATACAACCAAACCCCTTGAATAGTGATATTCTGAACCAAAAAATAAAAAATAAAAAATAAATTTTAATCCAGGGTTTTTCTCTTTATAATCTTGTCTTTAGATGTTGGTACTAAGTTATATGCAGTCAAGATATACTTAAGAGTTCAGAAATACCTTTTAATGCATACTCTTTTTCTTTCTTTAACAGATGGTTTTCTTTTCTTCCCTTCTTTTCTACTATGCAATACTTGGTTTTGAATAAATAAATCTATCTACAGAGCTGTATCTCTGAAATACGTAATGAATTCTGCATTTGATTTATGACAAGCATAATACTGTTTTACAGGACAAGATCCTCCTTGTAGATAGTGTTCTTAGGTGTCAGACGGAATGCATAAATGGTCCACTGGTTGAAAATAGACGTGGCGTGGTTCATTTCCGATCAATTAAAATTTAAGCATTGTTACTTCACTGACAACAGCTTTGTTGTCATGTTCTTAAATGTAACATTTAGATGAAAACTTATTTTATTCATTCATATAAAGCTTTTCCAGAGTGCACGCTGGGAAGTGTTTGTGCTGGTAACCTGCAATTAGTCTACTTGGTTAAAAGCATTTATGAATTGAAACTATACAGAAGGTAAAGTTGTGTCATGAAGCACATTGTTCAATGGCAGTTGAAAGCCAAGTGAATGATTAATTCATTATATAAAGCATAATGTTTTGATTAAATGGATTCTCATGCATTTAAGTTCTGACACTGATAGTGTTAAGCCATCTCAGATTACTGTCTATTCTAACAATAGCATTATATTAACAGTTTAAATATAGCAATTTAATGAAATATGGGTTAGTTTTAGTGTACTTTAATGTTTCAGTTGTTCAGTAGCTGTACAGTCTTCAAACAACAGTATCCTCAATCACTATAACTTGCCTTAAGAGGGAGAAAAAAAATCTTGTAATGCAAGAGAATGACTAGCGTGTGATTTTCGATGGACTTCACCATTTTTCAGCTCAGACTAACCCGGTCACAGTAGTGCTCTGATTTGACCATTGGTAAAGATCAGTGGTGGAGGACCATGAATGTAATGGAAAAAACAAATTCTGTGGACTGCCGACACTGTTTAGTTTGGGCTATAGTTAAGACACCGGTAGCTATTGTCTTTTTTCTTTTCTAAACAGTGTCAAGTTCATCTTGAGAGGCAACTCCAGGAACGGGAAGCAGAAGGCACCTTTTTAGACCTTTCTGATTTTATCTTTCTGATTTTATTGCAGAATATTTTGATAAGAGTCTTAGGCAGCATGCTCTTTTGAGCTTAGCTGCAGTTTTTGAGTCTTCAATGAAATTTGTATTTAAAATATTAAAACATTGCCTTCAATGAAACACTTCAGTTTACCGTTAGTTTCTCAGTTACTTTCTTGGCTTTCATGATGTAATTTCTTGAGTTGTCGTTGTTTTACCTTATCAGACACTTTCAAGTTTCTCACAACTGTAAAACTGTAGGGAATGTCTTGTTCAGGGCAGATAAGATCTGTATTTTTATTTTGTTTTAAAAGGGGAAAAAATGTTTTAAACAGCTGCAGTAAGGATGGGAAATGCATTTTTTCCCCTTTATGGAATCCTTTTCTATGTACTAATTGCATCATTTATCTTGGAACACTTTCTTTAGTAAAAAGCTCTACTGTTGGGATTTCATTTTTGTCAAACTGACCCAGAAAAGAATTAGAAGGTGAATATTTTCCTCACTTACTGCTGTTTTTAAATAACATCACACAAAATTCAAATCTTTCCCTTATAAAAAAATATTTTTACTGATTTTTACTGATTTTAATTAGTGTCTTTTTCTGTGATGTATATGGAACTTGTATGGGGCTGGGTAACTGGTGAGGTTGCCCACATGCAAAGAGGAAGCATGTTTTGCTAGATCAATTAAAGCCATTAGCAACATCAGTTACCAGTTAAAGTCAGTCTGTCATCATATTTCTATCAGCTGTTTCTTGACAGGTCGTCTTTGGAGCTTGCTCTCCAACATCAGGAAATCATCTTGTGTTAAACTAAAATAGATGTATTTTTTTTGTTTGCTTTTGTGTTTTTTTTTTTTTTTTCAAAAAGAAAAATCAGTAAAAAAAAGTGAGGTAGGGCTATTTATTAAATTCTGTACAAAACACGCTTATACGAAAAAAAGGCAAGCTGATTGATGGTAGCTGTTGAGTTATTCTTCATCACTGCCCTCTAATTCAGAGCTGAGCATATATGAATGAAAACCTGGTTTAACTGATGCTTTCTTATTTTTTTATAGAAATTAAGTGACTCTATGTAGAAATTGGGTGGGGAATTGGTATATGTGCTCAAATGTAAATATATTTCAAATCCAGATTTTGCAAAATAAATGTCAAGTATCGATGCTTATATTCCAGAGAGCTGTGCAGCGAGTACTAAACATAATTTATTTAGGTTTTCACACTTCATTGTGTAACCTTAACAGAGGAGATGTAAGATAAATAAAAGGGACAGTCCTATCAAGGCTTGAGGTTGTTGGGCATTCATATCAACAAATGACGTATTGTTTAAAACACCTTTGTTGCAATGGAGAGGGAAATGTGCTTAATAGTGCTTTAGTAAATTACATAAAATTTGGCAAAGATGAAGCATTTATGGCAAGCTTTGTACGAGATTCCAGCATTCAAGTCACTAAGTTTGTATTTTCTGATGTTTTTGTTCAGTTAATGTTTTTGTCAGAGATGTAGAAAAGCCTTGAAAGGTAATACTCATTCAGTGATACAGCTGTTGTTTGTTTGTTTTTGTCAGTGGTTGTTTATGTACCGCTCTTTAGTTTTTTCTTCTGAGATCTTGGGTGCCAGTGCATTAAAGGAATAAAAGAATGTATCTGATGTATTTGGAAGGTAAGGAAAGAGTTTATTTTGTATTCCAAGCTGTGCTTTTCTTTAAAATCATTTGAAATGTAAGTTGATGTTGATATTGCAAAGCCTAATTTATTGATAAAGATTTAGACACCTTCTGAAATGAATGTATCTTTTTTATTATTTTTTATAGGAATAAAGTATTGGCTAATGTTTCCAGTATAATTTTCTTGGGGTTTGGAACTGTTTTGAACAAAACTATTAGAGCCACCATTTTATGCTTATTGGTTAAAGGCTAATGGTGAAATAAAGCATTTTTGTCTATATGGCTTTACTGTGGCTTTATTGATAAAATCATTGAGTTGTATGGAAAAGTTACTTTTTAAATGCCTTTAAAAAAATCACACGTGACTTTAGCTTGAATTTTATCTAAGCAAGCAAGCTGGTATGGGAAGTGTCTGCTCCATAAAGAGTATTTTTTTTATAAAGAGCTTGCTGGAGAAGTAAAGCAACCAGTAAGCCTAAAATTTGTAGGACTTACTCCCCTTTCAACATTTTTTTTTTTTAAGAGAATTATCTTGATTAATTAAACCAATAAGCCTTTGTACTCATGACATACATGGCCACATACACAATTGTTTGAAAGTAGATTTTGTTCCACTTTTTTTTTTTTTTAAAAAAAATTATTTTATTTTTGCTGCTGCTTATAAAATGCACAGATGGGATTTCCCATCCATCACCGTACTCCCAGAGTCATCTGAGTAGCCGTATGTTCTATACCCACTGTTACTCTGGGCTTCTTGTCATGTTTTCACAACAAAGCAGAGACTAGTGAAGCCGTTCTTGAATTATTTCCCTTTGTGTGTGTGTGTTAAATAGAAGTTCAAAGGTTTCAAACCAGAAAATACATTGAAGAATGAACCCAACACTACCAGATGGATCAAGCATTGACCTTTAAATGTTTGGGGTTTGGTTAAGAACTGGAATAGCTGTTAGTAAACACTTTTTGCTATCGACAGGGGATGGCTCTGCCTACTAATTTGTCTTTTTAAACTTGAGACCAGATTCTAATCCTTCAGAATGATTGCTGAGCACCCTGGTGAAGCTACAAATTCAATGAAATCTTGGTGAGAGAAAGTACAAGGCCAAAACAAGCCATGTGGGCAGCTGGGACATAGAATATATGTAAGGTTGGAATCTCTTACAGGTGCAGAGCAAACTATACCAAGTTGGAGATTTTGATGAAAATCCACATGAAACAGCTTAGAGAAAGAGCTAACAGTGTCTTCATAATGTGTTAGCAGGATAGGACATGGAAGAGCCTTTTGGAGGATATTTAAGGCAGAAGTATATGTATGGATGCTTCACTTGCTTGTATACTTGACTCCAAAACCAGGATTGTTACTGTAAAGGCTTGTCCTGAGCTTTTAGTCTGTTCTCATTTAAAACTAAATATTGAACTGTTGCCCATTGCAAACTACAAAGCAATATCTTGTCTGAGTATGTGGATCCTCAGGTCTGATCTGGGTAGCTCGGATCATGCATGTTCAGAAGCATTAGTGTAAACGTAGCATAGCTCTTTGGATTTACATTCATTTATATAGATTCCAAGGTATCATCTGCTCACTGGTTTCAAAGTGGGCTAACTTAAGTATAATAATTAGCCAAAGAGGATGTAGTGACTCCAGCCTTCTGGTTACATTCCAAAAATTGAAGTGTATTTTGTTTTTGAAGCTACTTGTTGCTGAATCCAGACCAGATGCAATGTTATTTTGTGTTCAGAAAGTCACATCTGTATTATTTCACCTGTGCTGCTGCAATATTTATTAGTATAAGAATTCCTATTACTAGAGAATCCACTCTCTTTGCTTAAGTATTCCTCAAGATATCTCATTGCTGAGGGCATTTGCATTTTGAATAAAGTGTCATTTTTGTCCTCACTGAGATTCACTCACTGGATTTTCTGTAGTATTGTATCCCCGCTACATCTGTAGTGCTGCCTGTGTTACATGAGATACCAGAGGATAGGCAGGAGTCTCTGGCTGTCTTGGGCATGCAGCTGGAACAGCTCACCTCTCCAAGAGCTCTTCCTTGTACCGTGAAGCTGTGGGGCTACTTTTGAAGATTAAAGCAGGAACTGAGGGAGAAACAGAACCGCCAGCTCAAGGCAGGTTAGGACAGAACAGAGCCCAGATGCTACACTCAAGGACCACAGAAGAATGCTACATGCTACAGGACCGGGGCCTGACTGGATCTTCTGAAGCAGCAAGTGGATGACAATTTACAAGGAGCTTCTTCCTCTTCTTCCTGTTCCCTTTAGATTTTGACTTGAAGGAAACCAGGCAATTAGCTAAATTTCCTGTGGTAGGAGTGCTAGAGCTGGTCTGAGTCCCCTTTGGAGTGGAAAGGTTTCCTCTCTCCCGTAAAGCCATCTGTTCTTTCACAGCCCAATGCATGTCATGTTACTATCCTGTTACTCGACCTGACAGAAGTAGCAGTAAGTACTTAAAACCAGCATGGTCAAACCAAGAAAACAGAGCTCCTGAGCTGTCTGTGTGAGCCATGTAACCAAGAAACCCATCTTAGCAATTCCTATTGCAAGAGGAGCCTTAAAGACTCGCTGAAATTGCATTACTTTCACATGCTGTCTTGTTATCTATCAAGTGTATAGTGGGGGGGTGTATAAACACGCGTATATACATACATGCATGTGTGCATATATATGTAAAAGTATATAAATGAATAATGAAAGTAACTCCAAATAGGGCAGAGCAGGCATACATTCACTTTGACTTTTCAAACACAGAATCCAAAAGGGAGGAGCCTATAACCAAGGTGGCAGTGCAGGTAATATAAATTAATGTATTAATGATGAATGCTGTCTTCCATGCCACTGTAATCTTTGTACTAAAGTAAAAACTTGATCTGAGATACTGGAAAAAAAAAAATCTGTATATCACCTGTTTTTATTATTTAGATACATAGTGTTTGCTTTTACAGATTCTGTAATGCATGCAGAAACTTACTTGTCCAATTAACACTGAGTATTACTTGCTTTTTTTGCCATCTGTGATAAGGTTTGTTTTTGTAGTGTTTTTCTTTTTTTTCTTTTTTTTTTTTTATCATTGCAACAAGGTTATTTAGATTGAGGACTTTTCTAAGACTTCACTTAAATAAATGAATTTCATGGAATTTGAGGGAGTTTAGATGGCAAAGAATAGGGAAAATAAAGTACTCTATGTAGCTGTAATTGCATTCAGCCTATACTTAAACTGACTTACTATGTCTTGTGTTCTTAATCAAACCAGTTATTAGTTGAGTTTATCTGATAAAATTAGGGTGCTTGATGCTGTGCAAATAACTATCAAGTGCAGTCCCAGTTCCAAAGGGCTTTCAGATCGGCTCAGAGCAGAGACAAAATGGTATATATGTGCACAATCAACCAGACAATGGGATGTAATGAAGCAGGTATACAATATCCTTTTCCTCGGCTAAATAAGAAAGCAAGTCAATGTATTCTTCTTCCATCATGGCTCAGTAATAGAAGTAATCCCCCAGATCATTTCAGCAGACGTGTTAGGAGCAGAAGCCGAGCCACATGAACTGAGAGGGTTTCTGAAGTGCAAACGGAACGGTATTGTTTGGAGCCTGAGTTATCCAAGCACAGAAAGAAAGTCAGAGAAATTGGAAGTAAGGCATTGGCGCAATGCCTTGACAGGAAGCCCACATAGTACAGAGCACTTTCTGGAAGAGACTTGAAGCCCTGCACAAGAATTTGCTCCTGCTGTGATCCTATTGTTTAATGGAAACAGGACCTTGGTGAAACTGTGCTGATTATTTAAAGGTTTATACAGAAAAATTATAGGTTTATTTTTTAGTACAAGGATCTTTCTAGCTTTTTTTGTTTTGCTTATTTATGCAAAAAAAAAAAAAAAAAAAAAAAAAAGTAGTTATAGCTGAAATTTTGGAAAGGAGAACACATTTCTTATAACCCCCAATGGATAAAGTACTGTGAATATCTTGTTGCCAAGCAAAGTTTGATTTACCATAGTGTGAGATGCGGTTATTTATATCCGTTCTCCCAAGGGGTAAGGCTAGGTATAGGGACAGTTGCTCACAGCAAAGCTATCAGATCAGGGATCTGAACGTGCAGGCTAAATTCTGGTCCTCTGCATATGCTGGGGGCAATGCAAGGGATGATACCAGCTCCCAGGTTGCTTTATCTGTTCTGTGGGATGTCCTGTTTATAGAAGAATGTTATGTGGGGTTGTGCTCTGGAGAAGGCTCATATTAAAAAATGATTGTGTTACTGGCTATAGCTGGTAGTAAGGAAGCAATAGCTTTGGGGGGCCACATCGGGACAAAACATTTTACAAGAGAGTGAAACGAGAGTGAAACATTTGCTTCTCCCAGGATGAATTTAAGTGTAGGCCACTCAGCATCCTCTCAGTGCTAGCAGTGGCCATCCCTTCCTTACCCTAGTTTGTTCTCCTCCATCGCTCGCAACACATGTGCCTCCCCTGTGCGCACAGCGTGCCGTGTTAAATTCTGGCTCTGGCGAGTGGGTAGAGGTGGGTGAGTTGCTGTTGTGCTGGAACAGATGGTGTCTGCAATGCAGCCACCAGCCTTGTGCGTGTGCTGTAGGTGGTTGCTAAAGGAAAAGGGAATAATTCAGAGCTTTTGTTGAAAAGGTTTGTTGGCTTTCTCTTCTTTATTAGGGGGGGAGGGGGAGGGAACATTAGGAAGCTGGGGTTGGTTTGCTTGCTCTATTGCCCGATGTTTGTCAGTGATGAGGCTTGGTTTATGTAGAAGGGAGATTGGTGCACTGGGCCAAGGTAACATGATGGGGATAGTTAAGAGGAACATAACCAGTGCCTTTCTCCCTCTTGATAATTTCCAAGTAGCCAGATTTCTGGACCATACCCCACCACTTCCACATGCTCCCATCTTCCTCTAGTATGTCCCCATCACCTGTTGCAGATGAGGCCTGCACTTGGGCCACTGCCGCCTGCACACTGCTCCTCACCCTTCCAGCAAACAGCCTGTGGCCCCCAACAGGTTCCATGTCCCCCTCGGAGGCCCTTGGCAGGCAGGTGCAGATGTCCCCCATGCACCTGGGGCATGGTGGCTCCTCTCTGGCCTTGCTGCCCCCCAAGTGACACCCTGCAGGCACCCGCTGCAGGCCACAGTGACCAGCTGGCCTCTGCCCCAGGGCCTGGTGTGTTGCACATCTTCCTTGCAGGGTCCCCTTCCACAGGGGGTTTGAAGAAGTTGTACAGGAGCCATTGAAAGTGATGGCTGGTGAATAATCAGGCACATTGGTGATCCCTAGTGGTCGGCTCCTGCCCCCTGGGTTTGAGGTCCCTGTGTGGGTTTGTGGGGCGTTGGGGATGTACCCCATGCACGTCAATGCATCTGTGCTAATCGCTTTTGTCTGGGAAAGGCATCAAAGGTTGACTGGTTGGGAGTAGCTTTTCGTTAAGGTTTTTCTGTAATGATGGTAAATATCTTGATAAATATACTTTTTGTTGCAATATTTCATTTGTGGCAGCTAGAGTTTCTTCAGCTAAAAAGGCTCAAGTCTACATGAGGGAAAAACTGACAAAACTTGGAGGAGGAGGTAGAGTATTCATGTCCAACAGCCCATGAACATATTTTTTTTTTTTTAGTACAAAAATTGCAGAATATCTTTGAAGACCCATGGCATTGAAAGTAGGTGCTGAATTCCCTTGTTTAATCACGCAGCAAAGGGTCTGACTTCAGCTCTTCACTGAGAGCTGTAACACAACCTTTGCTGATATCCCAGTAACGATGTAATATAAGCTCCTGCCTAATAAAATTAGAAGATAATTCACATATGTTGTAAACTTCACAGCTTAATGTTTCATGCTGAGTGATGTAAGGTATTTATCAACTGGTTTAATAGATCAGATCTCTGCCTGCATCTCCCCACGCTTGGCTGCATGTGGATTGAGGCTGACAACTCTGCCTTTATGAAAATGTTCCTTCCTCAACCCCATGACTAATGCAGATAATTATTTTTAAGACAGCTCTGGATACCACTGCAGTACACTTCATGTGCGCACAGAAATGTGTATTTACATTCATCTGGCATTTGTGAACCCCAGGGCTCTGTATAAATCTTGCTCTTACAGTGCTGTTTAAATACATATTTTGTGGGGCCAGTGCCACAGTGGGGAGCCAGTTTGCACAGCCTGGGTAACCAGAGGAATAAAACAGTGATTGTGAAATAAATGAAGATAAGCATCAAAGAGATCTCATTTCATGGCATGCTATTAAACTCTTGTAGTCCAGAAGACCCTTGAGGTTGGTCTGTTTCCCACAGTGACCTCTAATTTTTCCTTTCTAAATCCAAATGAACTTGGGAGAGGCTAGAACCATCTTCTAAATGAGAGGAGGGTAGTGGTGGAATGGAAAAGGATTTGAGAAGTCAGAAGCAGAGCCCTTCATATGAGCTTTGCCTTGCTTTTCTTCCAGGGTTAGGCAGGTTGTCACAACAGCAAGGAGGCAAAAGGATTTTGTTGTGATTCTGCATCTGGAGAAATGGCTGGCCTGACTTATGCATTGGAAACAACAGTGAATAAATTCTTGTGACACTTACATAAAATTAAGAAGAAGAAGAAGAAAGAGTCGCTCGCTTAGCTTTTAACATCCTAGTATGGCAATGGGTTGAAAGCTAGATTGATTTGATCTGATTTTTAATGAGTTGGTGTTGGTGGTTGCTAGTATCTCGGTTGCTTGCTACATGTTCACATATAATTAGATAATTTGTTCCAGAGCTTTTCTAGGAATTGAAATCGAAACCACTTTCTCTATTATTCTCAGACATTTCATTTTTTTTCCATTTCATTTTTTTTTCCTTTTTTTTTTTTTTTTTTTTTTTTTAAGGATGTACATCTGCTTGTCTCTTTCCCATTATCCCACACTTTCTCCAAGTGCTCAGCAAAAACTTTTAGTGGTTCTGACAAGCAGCCTGGATGTATCTATCTTGGTTCTGCCTTACCAGAATACTCTTTGGCTTGTTCCTCTTCTAGAATCATCTTGGCACTTACACCCTTACACCCCATCCCTGGGCATTATTCTCCCACCCATGCTCTAGCTGGATCCCTTTCAGTGAACATTAAAGCAGAGAAGCATTAATTGCTCTGATCCTCAGTACTGCCTGCTCCTTTCCCACTGAGAAGTGATCATTATTGTCTTGTTAATATATTGATTTACATACTTTCCTGTTAAGATTACTGTTCTCTGGGTCTGGTTTGTGTCTTAGCCTTTGATTTTATCCTTATGACTTCATGCACTTCTGTCATGTTTATCCTGAATAACTTAACACTTTTCCTAATTTTTATATTCCTCTTAAGTTTCAGGCTGTTGCAGAGCTTTTGAAAGAGTCAGGTTATGCTTCCTCCGCACTGGCACAGCACGTGCGTGTACTGTTAATTGTTCCTGTAGGGAGCTACAGAGCCTCCTAAACTCCCTCTTCTCTTTCACTTTCCAGGAAAGTGATGAAAATCATGGAATGTCCAAGAGTGTTCCAAGAAGATCTTGAGTCTTTGGCCTGTTTATGAGCTTTCTTTAGGGAAAGGAAAAGGCAACCAAAGTCTCAAGCTAATGGCTTAGGGGTAAAAAAAAAAAAAAAACAAAAAAAACAGGGCGGGGGGGGCAATTAAAACTGTCTACCTAATGTTCATTGTTTTATGACCTGCAGCAGACCTTGAGTGTGTCCCATGCTTCTTTGCTTATTTTCATTACTAAGTGGAGACTTAAAATAAGTTTATCCCTGTGTCCTGTCAGAAAAAAAAAAAAAAAAAAAAAAAAAGTAAAACAATTCACTGATACACCAAACAAAAGAATTCCTTTTTCTTTGTTAGCTCTTTCTATACAGCTATAACGTTTTTTCATAATACTCATCACCTTTGTTCAAATCACTTGTCAAATTTCTTCTAGGAAAGAAGTCGCTAGCTTGCTTTCCACTCTCTCTCTGGGTTCAGATCTGGGTTATCTGGGTTCAGGGCACATACTCTGGAGCACAGAAGGAGTATACTGCAAAGGGTTAGAAGGAGCACCTTCATGTGCTAGTGAGTCAGGGAAAACATGTTTGTGTCGGTGGTAAGTGGATAGTTTTGGGAAAGGGGAGGAGGAATAGAACATCCCTGAATACCCCCAAGCTCTGCCCATATTTAAAAGGAGAGAGAGCGCTTTGACATGATTCACTCACCCAGCTCTTTGAAGAAACAGAGTAGATTGCAAGACATGTCCTACTTATCATCTGAGACTTCCAGCCATCATGAATCCTAATGCTGATATTGAGACTTAATTTTGCAAAAGCACAAGGTTAGCTCAGTGGGTGAGCCCCGACGAGGCTCCTTGCAGCACCTCAGCTGCTGTTTGCTGGGGACAGAGGGAAAGCCCAGCGGTTGATGGATATGCATACAAGAGCTGCAACTGGTGGAGGAACACCAGGCAGCTCCTGCATTTGGTCCTAAGCAAAACCAAGCATTTAGCTTGTATCTATCTGAATTATTAAGGCCACTGAGCAGAGAGAAGAAGTGAGGCAAATGGTTCTCTGTATTTTCATTGTTTAACTCTTTGCAACCCCTCGACCCAAAATCCAAGTTTGTGAAGAAGGTTAGTGTAAATCTGTTGGAGCTATGCAAAGCACTGCAGCCTGCAACATTGATTAGCTAAAGTAAAATATACTATTGTGACATTTTATCCCCTTCCTTGAAAATGGATTAAGATAATTTGCAGATTGGAAAATGTAGTTACCTCAGCTACAGAGTGCATCTCTGGGACCTTCTGTATAATGTCATGCCAATGAGGGCCTATTTGGCAGGAGATTTTCTTGTTTTAATTATTGTTTTGCAGATCAGTTTGCTTCTCCTAATGAATCCAAGGACTACAAGGATGGACTTTTGTAGTGACCTTCATTCTCTTTTAAGTAGGGATTTTAGTAGGATGTGCAGTGACTTCAGCACACCAACACCTCTCTTCCTTGTTCTGATAGCAAAGATATGAGCAAAGCAGCAGACGTGCACCAAAAATGACTTGTTTTCCAGCCCCAAGGTGAACCTCACCTGTCCTTCAGGGCAAAGCAGGAGATTATTTCACTTTGTTGTTCTTTAAGAATGGGGTGGTATCATAATAACAAATAAGTAATACTAAAGTTGATCTCAATAATTTCCCTTGACATTTTTGTTGGAGAAAATGGGCTTTCATAGTTCTCATGGAAAGCCCTTACGAGCCTCAGAAGTAAAAGTACCACATCCCATCAAAATAATGCTTTTTAGTTGATGTAGACGTCACAGTGCTTCCCAACATACACTTAAGGCTTCACCAGACAGCCTTCCTCTCCTGCCATGGCCCATGGAGAGCAGCAGTACTCGTCCAGTCCTGCACCAGTCATGTAGCCCTTGCATGAACCTGGCTGGCACTCCCCACGTGCAGGCAAGCATGGGCTCAGAAGCAACAAATCACAGCTCTTATCAGGCCCTCAGTGGCTCTTGGAGCTAAAACCACTTCAGCGTGTTTTTTTTTTTTCTTCCCCACTCCCATCTCATTTTCTATAAAAAATATTAACAATGTGGCTTTTTTCATCAAATGTTTTCTCCTGGGGTAGAAATTCATTTTCTGCCCTCTTGAAATTGTTCCTTGCTAGACCCCAGGGGAGAAAAGCAATATCAAAGCCTGGGCTGCTGAAGTGGTACACGCACAATGTTCTGACAAGCAATGGCAAAGAGACTCGATTTGCATCTCACAGCAACTGACACTAATGTGCACAGCTAAAATAAATCCAAACGATACCACACATTTATGATCAATGCTTAAGCAAGTTGCTAGCTTAGTAATCAGAAAGGCTAATGATGATTAGATTTGCCTGGAAATACACTGGCACGCAATACATAATATTTTTATCTCCTTGTATAACTGAATTAGACTTGAAAGCTACACAAAAACTACAAAGAATCTTTCCTTTGAGCTGGATATATGCTTCTAGATGCCTTAAAGGCAGCATTTATGTATTTTCTAAACATTAGTAAGTGCACTGGAGGCCAAGCCTGTTGGAACACTTCTGCTGGAGAGGAAGGAAGAGCAGGCACTTCAGGCAGTGCCAGGGTGGTGATGTGGGCACCAGCAGGCTGGGCTGGGATGCAGCGAGGGAGGGATGTGTGCAATAGCAAGGTGAACCTCTGTTCATGGTTTCAGGAGTAGTTTCCTGCTGATAGACAGCAGAGAGAGGCCTAGCAGCCAGCTGAGGCTGCCCTGAAGACATTAGCCTGACATTTTGCAGCACGCCAGCACAGCACCTGTGCTTGTGGAGCACAGGAGAGAGGATTACTTTTTTTCCTTTGCACGTCATGTGTCCCTGCTGTCAGATGGGTGAGAGGGAGTTCAGTTAATAACAGCAGTGATGCACAATCTTTTTCCTCCTGGCACAGTTCTCTGCTCCAGAGCACCAGGCATGGATGTAGCTGGTAAAGCTTTCACCTTCCTGTGTATTACTCACTGTCAGATCTGGATATTTTACCTGAGGCAGGTTCCTGATGTTCATTTACCGACTTACTATGATTTTTGTCCTTCCCCTTTCATCCTGCACAACCAAGGGAACAGCTCAAGTGATGGCCCAAGCCAGCTCCTGCGATCAGTGGTGGTGAGCAGGGCTGGAGGAAGCTGTCTGTGGCTGGAAACAGCTGCTGAGCCAACAAGGCAGAGACAGGACAGCGGTAAGAGCTCTTGTGCTTGCCTTGTGCTTAGAGGTATGTGGATAATTTATTCCTAGGGTGAGAGGTGTCGCTGCTGGAGAAGGGGATGCAGACACAGAAAGCATCATTTCTGGGAGGTTTTCTTGCATTAAGCCTTCTTTAATCTCTGTTTCTGCTGGCCGTATTGTTTTGGTGCTTAACAGGGACATACGCTCAGCCGTAAAGGGTGACTGAAATGTGACACATTTCCCTGCAGCTTGGCTTACAGCCAGCCCTACCTGCTGGACTTGCTGCTCTGTCCCCTGCAATCACAGGAACTGCTAAATGGTAAATCCCTCTTGTTGCACCAAATTCCCTTGTCACTTGCAATTGCAGGACCTTCCTCAAAGCAATTTGTGAGCAAGAGGGTTTCTCAGACGGCAGGTTTACAGCTGTCACTTACTGCGATGGGTTAACTCCTTCCAGTGGAAATGTGCTGGCTCAAGGCTCCAACAAGAAAGAGACCCTGGAAAGCCCTTGCTGGTGGCCAGCTGAAAGCCAAAGGGTAGCCATGGGGTCACCTCAAGGTTCTCCCTTGGGCGGTAGCTAAAGTCTCCAGGGAAAGAAGAGATCTTAGAGGCTGTCTGACCTAACATGGTTGCTTGTAGCTCCGGCTTGTTGGTGGGCCTAGGACTGCATCCAAGAATCTCCTTTACCTGTCAGCTTGAAAGCACCATCCTGCCTGAGCCTACAGAGCAGCTGCTCAGCAAGTGCCCGGGGAAATCCCAGCACTGTGGTAATCAAACAGCTTGGAAAAAGTAGAGATTTTTGCCATGGGTCTCAAGCAGCCACTTGATATTTTTGTTAGTTAAGGTATTTGGAACTGACATGTTCTACTTTGAGAAGCTGGGTGTTTTTCTGTTACTAGGACTGATGCTCTTATGCCACCCAAAGAGCAAACATCAGTATTTCTGCAGTCCCCAGGATGCATTCCCCACCATCAGAGTTAGCAGATGTCATATGTGGGTTCACTGGCTTGGATGCATACACAGGAAACCCACCTCTCACTTGGTCATCCCATGTAGAAGAACTGATGCCACAACAGACCCCTGTCTCCTTTCAGAAACAGTGAGCATTGCAGGCTGCATTAGTCAACTAATTTACCTGGCCACAGGTAATGTTTTTTTTTTTTATCTTCTTGTATTGTGATGGGTTATCTGGCCTTCTGGAGCATGCGCAGTCTCAGTTACCAAGTATTTAGATGACTGTGAGAAGGTCACTTCACTGCTGTGGAACCCAAGTGGTCTTTGGGTTTTCCTTAAGTGGTGCAGCACCCACCGTTCTCTGGCTGCAAGGGTGGACGCTTGCAGGAGAAAACTCAGCTCAGTAATGTTTGAGTTCTTGCATCATCATCTGCTCAGCAGCTCCTCTGGTCCTTTTATTTCCCCCAGGCATTACTGATTTTCCCCATCTGACTTTTTAGGTCTTCCCTCTTGCAGCGGACCCAAAAGCAGTTCAGCACAATGTGCTGCTGCTCTGTGCTCTCCTGCAAATTTACAGTGATGAATATTCAAGCAGGAGGGGTGTGCTTGTGTGGGCTTTTCTGGTTGCAAACTCTTACGCTCTCAAGCTGCTTTCATGAGAGGCTAGAAGCTTTGCTATATGTATATGAAGACTGTAGCCTCTTTTTGATTGGAAAGAACTATGATGAAAAGCTCAATGTTGCAACAGCATCGTCCGCTATTTCTTCCACAGAAACACAAATAACTTCTTAGAGGAAAGGAGGAAAGATACTGCGTGGCAGACTTGCAAAGCTGGTGTGTTGTCCTTCCGCATGTCGAGGTAAATATAGAGGGGGTACAAGTAAATGTTCCTCTCTTGGAAAACAAACAAACAAACAAAAAGCAACCACCACCACCAACAAAAAACCCTGCTGCTTTTCCTCCCAGCACCAGACCAAACCATAGCAAACTTGTGGATTGGCTTTCTTCTATAGCAGGAGGGAGCACTGGATGCTCAAAGCCCATCATATTTTATTGATGTGCGTTTCCTAGAGCAAAGGTCATCTCAAGCAGTGTACAAAGAAACTCCTGCTCAAAGAAAGCTCATCCTTATGAGCCCAGAGTTACGCTTTCACACGTTTCCTTTCTAAATACAGGGAATAGACCTGAGAGCAGGCTCCCCTTCTTCATACCACAATTTCTTTCAAAATAAGACTTTTTATTAAAAACAAACAAACAACAACAACATAAAACCAACCAAACAAGAAAACCTCCAATCCTTTACAATACAATATTTTTTTGAAGATTAAAAACTTGCTCGGAAGATTTAGACAATCTAACAGGGCCACCTAGTGATGCCACCAGTGACAACATACAGCAAGGACTGCAGCAGGTCCCAGCCTAGCTGCCAGCCTGCAACATGCAGTCAAAGAGGAATGGAGAAGGACACCTTGGAGCTTATATTCCCCAGTGCTCTGGGGTGTGTTACAACATCGAGCACAGCTGGGGCATCTGATCTGGATATATTGATGTTGTTTCTGCGGAGATTACAATAATCACTTTTGTTGTGAAAGCTTGCAAATAGTCTGCACCAGATCCCGCCTCTTCCAGAGCCCAAGATAATACTTTCTCTGCAAGGGAGAGTTGCTATGTTGTTTTCAGTGCTAAATTATGACTAAACCCAGCTTCTTGTATGCTTTTTTTAATGCTACCTGGCAAGCTATATAACTTCTTTATTGCTTTTCGCTGCCCGATTTCCATGTGCCTGTAAGGGCTGTGTAGTGAGCATATTGCAGGTTGCACTTTTGTATAAACAGGCTGGCATTTAGCTAAGCTTGACGGAGAGTCCTTTATTTCTCCTATCAATTTCACTACAGCCAGATGCATGTCATCTCCTGACTCATAAAAAAAGCTATGTGCAATAGTGTTCATGCCTGAGGAAGCAAGCAAAAGCCTTGAGACAACCAAGCCAGAGATAAAATACTGAGCAGCTTCACTGGTTTCCTGGGGGCTCCAACCCATGGGCTGGACATCATGGTTACCTTTTGCAGGAACACCTGCAGGTGAAACTAGCTTACTTGCTCCCTTTACAAGTAATTCTGGGGTGCAGTTATGAGCCTATTTAATGAATTAGAAGGGAGATAGGTAGCAAGACTTTGCAAAAGCTGGAAACCTGGCTTAATAGAGCCGTAAAACTTTATTTATTTATTTTTCTGTTATGAAAGATTTGGGTCTGGTCAGCCTCAATAGTCCATTTTTGAAGCCCAGTGCTTCCTGAGAATATGCACATTTTGTCCCATGACCATATTTATCTTCAGAGGTCATCTGAGGAAGCACACACTTCATGTGCGAGTTGTGTCCTCCCGGCATGAAGAAAGGTCTTGTAGTGTTTACCTTGCTGGCTGGTGCAGGCATAGGAGAGGCTTCTCCAAAAGATCTTGGGGAGGGAGGATTCCCAGGTAACCTGGAGAAGGCCTGACATGCTAAAGTGTGTCGTTTTGCTGCTGACAGTATATCATCACAATACAGGAAGGTCTTCTTGAGAATTCATTCAGCCTTCCTTGTGCCAACTGTTACATTCACTTTTCTGTGACTCTCAATTCAGAAAACAGCACACAGCTCTGTCTGCTTCACATTTGTCTATAACTTGTGCAGATTTGTAAATGGAAAGGTACAGGTGTTCTGGGCTTTATTCTACTACTTAGAACAACATTTCTAATTGCAAGTCTTTAGGAAGAACTGAAATATAAATAAGTAGATAGGTAGATAGATAGACAGATATATAGATAAATAAATAAGAACAGAACTATAAATAAATAAATAAATATGAGTGTTGGTCCTAACAAGACCTGGTAACATCCCTTTGTTTTCTGAATGCTATGGGACATGCTAGATCACTATACGTATTGTGGGGCAATGAAATAGCATGGATGGATGGTGCCAACTGATTTGCCCCAGACCAATCCAGTGGCAGTGACAAGGGGAATAGCCTGTATCCTGACTCTATGGCCTGTTCTAAAACCTCGAGAAAGATTCTGCATTGCAGACAGTATATATCAGTCTTCTCAAGTCCTCCTAGAGAATTAACTTTTCTCATGTTGTTCTGGATTATTTTTTTTCATGTGGACAGCTTGTTGTTTGGCTTGTTGTTTGGCATCCACTATGTAAACATGATATATACTTCTGTTTTCCAACTCTTGCTTGTGTGAATCATTGCATGTAGGCTCCTGGATCTCAGAGTTACCCAAAGAAATGTGCCCAGATCTACCTGAGGCAATGTTTTGTATCAGAACATCTTAAATTTATTCCTTTTTGCTCAATTCATTCATCTCTACTTGTTTTAATCAGGCCTGGTTAATGACTGCTGTTCATCTGACCAAGTTCCACACAGCCTGATGGGCTCTGCATCCTTCCTTCTGAAGGAAGGATGGAAATGGAGCATGCTGCAGGTTTGGGGCGCTGGGCATCTCTCAGGACCATTCAGATTTCAAACTGAGGTGAAGAGCCATAACTTTCACAGCAGAGAAGGACTTCAACTGTGTGACATGTTATTCTTAAATGAGACTTTTTACCTTTTAGGTGTTTCACTCGCAAACTTCAGTGGTGGAGATAGCACACCACTTTATGGTGGTTGGAGTGGAGCCTGATGCCAGGCAGGCAGGGGTGCCCTTGGTGTTGGATGGTGGGGATCTGTGCCTCCTCCTGTCTGAGTTGGTGTTCCCCTGCTGTTTTCCATCCATTCACCTCATGTCCTTGTTGCTGGCACCTAGAAGGCCAAGCTTTGAATATACAGGTATGCAAAGGCTTTCCAGCAATCACACATTTGCCAGAGCAAAGACCTGGGCTTTTGTCTACCACAGTCTGATAATATTAGAGAGACATGGATGCTATCAGAGGTTTCTTTGCTAATGGATGGTGTTTTCCTTTTTCTTTTTTTTTTTTTTCTTGGCTTTTTTATTTTTTTAATTCCTGGAAGCTGTTTGACACCCAATGAGCTATGAGAGTGCCACACTGATGTGTCTTTCTGTTCCCAGGAGCTGGGAACTTGAAAATAGGCTAGCAAAGTCACACTAATTCTGTTTCTGAAAATCAAGCCAGCAGCCTTTCTTGCAAAGCTGAATGTGCCCATCTAATAAAAGTTTGAATGACCTTCATTAAGCCAGGGTGTTTTTCTGCAGCAATGATTCTTGGGGTGATGTAGGCTCTTTGTATTTATAACAAAACAGAATTATGATGTGGGAAAGGATGTGCTATAAGGCATCCAGCATGATATATGGCCCTGGGTTTGCCCCAGGATACCATGCCAGATGGCTTTACCACCTGTCTAAATGCAGAGTTGTCTTCTCCTTCTATATTTCCTATTTTACACAGGGAATGCATGACAGAGAGGGCGCTGGAGGAGCAGCCTAAGAGATGAGGGATGGAGGAGAAGCTGGTACCAGGAGTATGGCTCGGACCCAGTGGGGCTGAGTGATTCACTTGTCCCACATGAGCTGGGGGCTGGCTTGTCACAGGGGAAGGCCAATAGATAAATACATGGGTGGGTTTATAAGCAGAGAGTTTTAAACAAAATAAATCCTTCAAAGCAACTTGTACAACCCATTCTGAATTTGTATGTGTGAGGGTTGCTGATTTCCCTTAGAGAGCATCTTGTCTACGGATTGATGTATCTGAAAAAGGAAAACAAAACAAACTGTAAGTGTAGTTAGCTTTAATAACCAACCAGGAAGCAAAAATCTTCCCCCAGTCCTGCAAGACACCTTCAACTTATCTGGGCTTCCCTGGTACAGTGTGTCAGAGTGTAAAACACGGGGCAGCGAGTGCACAGCGTAGATCGATATTCCTGACAGCTGTCCCTGCCGCCTGGAGGTGACCTCTTTGCACCCTGTCATCCCTGTCTGAGTGCAGACACCTGAGAGCTGAACATCAGACGGGGGGGCTGAACACCATGAGGCTGCGTGGAGGCCTCGGGCAAGGCCCCGGTTCTGCAGCTGTGAGGGTGAGACCTGCAGGCCCTGGTTTGGCTGGGCAGTCAGCTCTCTCAGGCCCCATGTGCTCAACACACCGTTCAGTTTCCTGCCCTCTTATTAAAAGACCCCATGAATGCCGCTGCACCTTCAGAGCACCATGTCCCACCCTCGTGCATGCCCCCAGGACATCCCGGTGCCAGCCCTCTCCCACCACCTGCCAGGGTGCCCACCTGGGCAGGTGTGTCCCCTCCGTCACCACCAGGACCATGTCAGGACCATGCGTGGTCCTGTTGCACGTGCCCTGGAGAGGCCCAAGCCCTGCAGACTGATCCATGAGTCAGGGAAGGATTATACAAACAGCGTGTGAAAGGAGGAGAGAGGTGTTTTCAAAGGAAAGCTCACCCGTTTGGCATAATGGAAAGTGAGCAGTAATTCAGTGGTTATCCCCACACCGACTGTGAGCAACTCTGGCTCCTGGTGTTCAGAAGTGAAAGATGAAAAACTTTTTTTTCACAGGTCACAGAGTAATTGGCAAAGAAAATAGCTTTCCTGCTGGCCGCAAGCAGGTGGGAAGGTGTTAATGCCTCAGCTGCTGTTCCCCTGCTATCACATCCAACTGGGAGCCCCACAGGGAAGCCAGTCAGAGAGAAAGAAGGACTTGAAAGTGTTGAGCTTGTTTGTCTGGAAAAGAGAGCGAACTACCTGATAGCTGCTGCAAGTGTTGTTACATGGAGTAATCGCGCCCTTTCACTCCATCCTCTCACACAATGCCATTGCCAGGACGTGTCTCAAACTGAAGTTTTGTTTTCTCAGGTACAAAGAACTCACATGCTCCCCAAGCTAACGTGTGTTTTCAATTCATGCTTCTCCATTTTAAATCTACGTGAAGTACTTCCACAGAACATAGATGTACAAAGGCTAAAACAGAAGATAAGAGGAGTTACACTTAAAGGGATCTGTTCTGTGATCACCTTTGCAGAAATAGACAAAGAAACAGATCAACAGCACTGCCATGTTAGATGGCTGTGTTAAATGAAAAAGTTTTTTCATTCATCTATTCAACAGAGTGGGTCCAATGTCAATAAAAAGAGCCATTTGGAAAGTCATTCCCTTTACTAGGTTTGGAAGCAGATGTGCACACACGCCTGCATGTGTATGTTAACTGCATGTATATGCCACGCCAACACTTACTCTTCTTACTGCCTTTCACCTGGGTGTTAGCTCCTTGCATCGTTGTCTAATTAATCAGCATCTGAAAATGTCACAAGCATATTAATCCTATTTTCCAGATCATTCATGAAGATCACTGAAGACACAGATGACTGCACTTAAGCACTTTGCTGGATGAGGGTGTAAAGTAGGTTGCAGCTACCCATGTAATTTTATTTCTTTAAAAATCTTGCTTTCTGTGCTGACAGCTACCACTCCCAAGCAAGGCTGGTTTTTGTATGGCCAGAACTTAAATTCACACATAATAGCTACTGGGGTGGAACTTTAAAAAAAATTGTCTAAGTCATCACAAAATGCTGTGGGGTTCATAGAGTTCTCCAGTGATACCTTCAAATTCTGCCCTAGCTGTTTTTCTCACAGTAAAGACAGTATTAATGGTGAGCTAGATATTAGTATAAAGATATTATACTTTTTTTTTTTTTTTTTCTGTAACATTTTGTTTCCTTTTAGATTTTTTTGTTTGTTTTTGGCTACAGACAGATTGTCCAGAGATTGTCACTAAATTGTCTATTATAATGCGCTGGTGTCTCTTCTGAATTGATGTACTCAATTCAGTACCTAGCAGCATTTGGAAACAGTTCAAATTGCATACATTTAATCTGACAGTGTGTTGTCTGGTTTTCCACCTTTCTTCAATTCCCTCTGGAGTACACCCAGAATAGCTCAGTGTCACTGCAAATCTTGAAAATAAAACAGGATTTCAGCTAATAGTGAACTGTATATGGCCCTTGGTGTATTCCAGATTAAATATATATATATATTAATGTAATAGATAATTGAGAACAGCTTGGCTTCAGTTTTAAGCCACTATTAAGGTGCTAACAATAATGCATGCCGTGCATAGCTCTGTTATCCTCCACACCCATGAACCCTGGTCCCACCCAAGGGACTTGGACGTGCTGATGGACAGGATGCTAGGGCTCCCTAGTTCCTGTTTTCCCTGTTGCACAAAACACTTGGAGATTTCAAAAACATCTTAAGAAATTTTCCTGTTATTTTTCTAACTTTCAACCCAATGGTCTTTGCCTAGATTGCAAATATCAAGGAACTGATTGAAAGACTAAGTAGCCTCCTGTCCCCACGTGGAAGATTTTATAATCCTTTTATCATGTAGGTATTAGTTCCTCTGGAGCTATGAAGAGGATACTGTTTTCACCAGAGCTTTGTATTTATTTATTTATTTATTTATTTTGGCAGGAGTCAAAGGAGTTCCTTTGGGCCTTATATGAATTAGAGATGACTTTTGTCACTATCAGCTTTATATCAATAGTACGTGTCATTGGCTGAGACAGGTCCCAGTGCTGTACATGCACCTAGCATCATGCAGTGACTGCACAGTTTATGAAGGCTTCCTGAGAAGGCTGGAATTCCTAAATGCATACTGACGATGTGTGGGTGGTGCATCCTGCAGAGCTGGTGTTTTTGCACTGGTAAGTCCCTCTTTTCTCCCAGTCAGGAACAAAACTGTAAGAAACATTACAACACTGGCAGCCCCCTTTGACACTCAATCTTTTAGAAGCAGGCTTGAGCACTGCTGTGTTCACCCTTTATTTAAACAAACACATAAAAAAAAAAAAAGAAAAAAAAAAAAAGGAAAAAATAAAAAAATAAAAAAATAAATAAAAACACAACAGCCCAGAGCTGTGTGAAAATGTCAAGTAAATGAAGACCTCTTCTCACAGGCAAAACAGTCTTGACTCAGGGAATTTCATTTAATTTGATTCATTTCCAATTAGCATAAACATTTAATTACTGATCTGGGCATTGAGGGGAAAAGTAGAAGACAAGCAATAAAGCAAACACTTAGGGAAATACCTTTCCCCTCACTCCCCCAGGTTCAGCTTCAGTCCAATGCCTCTCTTCCCCCCTTCCCCCTACATTCACTGCATGTTGCTCCTCAGTCCCTTGGGTGAGGTGACAGGTGACACAGGAGGCTGGGGTCAGTGCACAGCTGATTCTCTTCTCTGATCACTGCCACCTACTGCTCCTCTGCCCTCCCTCCATGGGCTACAGTCCCTTGAGGATCCTCCTCAGCACAGAGAGACACCTCCCAGGCAAGTGTCTCCAGCACTTTCCCCCACAGCATCCTATGCCACATGTCTCCTGTTGTCAATTCTCCAAATTTTGACAGTCGCAGCAGTAAGCGTTGTTGTCCCCACCAGGAAGAAGAACATCACTGGCAGTGGGTTCAGCAGGAGGGCTCTCACCCTGTGTGAGACCAGCCACCCCATGGGCTGCAGGAAAGGGGCCCTGGCAGCACAGCATCCTCTGCTGAGGTACAGACCAGGCACCTGGGCATCAGGCTGCAAACAGAAGTCAACACAGGAAGAGAAAAAGTGAGTATTTAATTTTAGTTCTAAGTGAAGGAAGAAGTAGGGGGTCAGGGCACTGCCCAGATGGCCAAAGGGAAGTGTACTGATGTCTTGCTGACTTGAACTGTCTGTCCAAATTAATTTGTTTCCTGCTATATCAAGGCTTTTCCTCAAACAAGGTTATATCTCTTTTCCTTGAGCTACTTCAAGGTACCCACACAGGCTTTTTTTTTTTTTTTTTTTTTTTTTTTTTTTTTTTTTCCCAATTTCTTTCAGAGTTTCTTTTTCTGAGAGGAAACGCCAGATCAGTAGGACCAAGGCTCTTGTTTTGATGCCAACAATTCCTGGCTGAATAGTTTGTATTTTGACATATGTAGAAACCTCCATTTCTAAAGTACTCAAGGCCAGGCACTTTAGATGTGTGACTCTTAGATATCCTCTCTGAAGCTTGCTTTGAAAATTTGCAGAGTGCTTGTTCAACTGGAAGAGCACTTTTCTGGGACCTAGCTTTGAAAGGAAAAGGTGCAAATGCACTGTGGTAAATAGAAATATCTCTGCACAGGGAGAAATATGTCTGAGACACTGTGATGTAAAAATAGCTGCTAATTCCTTTCTTCTATTCCTCTTAAGGGACTTGGGATGCAGTAATTTGTGTAAATTGATTAATTAGTACATGTGCAAGTCACTACAGTTCTCAAACTGAGAACTTGCTATGAATGCTCAAAGATCACAGAAGATTGTAACAGAATTGTCTGCAACATAATCGTATAATAAACTATTCTGTTTGAAATTATGATATTTTTTTTTGTTTAGTTCGCTGACAGAACCACATTTCTCGTTGACATTAGAAATTGATGAAGAACATTTTTTTGGCCTTTTAATAACACGTGAAATACTGGCAACACGTCCATGCATTAAGGGAAGAATTCCCTAACGCTGTTATCTGTGTTTGGGTAAGTAGGTTAAAATGGTCCTTACTGGTGATGCAGAGAAGTCTTTGCAAATGAAAAACTCTCCAGCCTAAGACCTCCACTCCCATGATCCAGAAAAATACTTCTGTAATTCGTCAGACATTGCATCTTTGGGAATATAATATTGGCCTTTATCCCTGTGTCTCCAGATTGCTTTTGGTGAAGATCCAGCCTGGGGTGGTCCTAAGCAGATTATTATGACAACGTAGCTTAGTCTAAAGCACAAGCATTTTGCTTCACTTAAGCGAAGATACTTGCATGCTCAAAATGTTCACGTGTTGTCCTGAACTAATTGCCATCCTTATGGAGGTTTTACTGTGAAATGGAGGAGTGAGGAGGTTGACACGCTGCCATCTTTACAGATGGCCCCTTCAGAGACAGTTCCCACATGTCTGATGGCACAATAGGCTAGGTTGTCCTCGCTCCAGTGTGTATCTGAAATCCCTTTCCAAGTACACGTCCTTGCTCACGTGTCCACTTGCCTTGAGTGGACACAGCAGCACTGGGTTTCAGCGTTTTCATCTCAAATACTCAACCCCAAGTCTCCAAATTTTTCACCTTCAGCTATCAAGAGCTGGGCTTTTACTTAACTAATCTCAGGCTTGTTTTCTGAAACTTACCTCTGTTGAAACACAGCTTTATTGTTTGGCTCTTTTTTGATCTATTCTGTACTGTTTTGGGAAAGCCTGGTTTGGTCCCGTGTTGCTACACATTCCTTTAGTGCAGTGCTGTTTGCAGTACCCTAATTGCTTCGGATGAATTGTTCTGGAGGAAAAGGAGGTGGCAGGTCTTACAAAATTTAAATCTGGCATTTTATTTGGCTTGCCCTCTTGAGGATTAAATCACAGGGAAAGGTTACAATAAAGAAATTTGGAGCAGAAGGCTAGTCTGTGTTGTGTGTCTGTAACGGTACACCCCTGAATTCATTTTCAGCTGCAAAACATGTATAAAATAAGGGGAAAAGAAAAAAAAAAAGAAAAAAGAAAAAGAAAAAGAAAACAGATTTTCTCTGCTATATATTAGCCTCTGAGCTGTTTACTTACACATGTAATAGCTCAGGACCTGACTGTGCTGCAGTCATTGAACTCCATCTTCGGGATGAAATGAAAGTTGCTTTCATGAAAAATTCCTTTGACCCATCTGCAGGCAGAGTCACTGCTGGCTTTTTTATCTTGTCTTCACATCCTGCTGAGATAGCAGTGCTGAAGCCAGAATTTGTTGAAATGAAAGGATTTGCTGTCTCTTTTGTCACCCTAAATGTGTTGTGGAGAGGAAACATTTGAGGATGGTGACTCCAAAAAGTCATCCCAGCATTAGTTTCCGATGCTGAACTGCCAGACATCTCTTAATATCAGCTCTTTCAGCCCTTGGAGATGTTATAAGACAAGCAGACAGAGCCAACTCCAACTTCTACGTGCTTTGTTACCTACACACGCTTGTTTTCTGTAAACTTTTGCCTAACTTCTTGGAATAATTTTGCAGGGAGCAAATAACTCACCAACTTTTTAGTATTATATAACAAGTTGAGCTGGATGCATCTGTCTGCTCTCAGCTGCACTGGCTGTGGGAATAAATTAAACCCATTTTGAAGAGGAACACACATTCCTAGCCCTTGCATGTATAGAAAAGGCTTTTAAATACAAATTATGCATTGAGCATCACCTGAGAGCACAACCAGAAAAACGTAGCCCAGCCTGGTGTGAGACATCCCTTCCCTTATAACCGAGGAATGCAAGTGAAGCAAGCTTCCTTAGCATTAGAATTAACTAATGCTGACAGCTGAAGCTAAAATAAAATTGTCACCTAACACTGGAATATCTGTGATCTTAAAACATGACACGCGTTGTCTTCTTTGGAGTCATCTCTATCTGTCGAGGGTTTTAAAAAAAGGAGGTTCTTTGTAAAAGGTTGGGCACATCGATTGTTCCTCTCCAGCAGCTGGTATGTGTCAGCGCTTACAAGGTGAAAGGCAGTTTTGCAGCTTGTACAAACTAATGCTATCTCCTGTGATACAGGTGAATACTGGACCTTAACTTTTAAAGATTTGCAGGGCACAAGCCATAAAGCTAGTGCTGCTGCTGCCAGAGGGGTAGCCTAGCCTGGACATCATGCTCTGTTCTTACGACTACCTCACTGCTGTGTCTCAGCTGCTGCCAAACAAATCTCATGGAAATATCCTTAATAGCAGAAATAGTATGCTCTTTGTCCAGGCACCAGTAACTTACCCATTTATAAATACAAGCCTAGTGTAGTCATGCCATGTTAATAACAGCAACCAGCTGCATCAGGAAGGTGAGCCAAAACAGCTATGCAGGTAAGGATGCAAAACCAGCAGAGGAAATCAGTCCCAGTGAATACCAGATTGGTCAAACTCCCTCCAAAAACTGACTCCATTGATGATATGAGACATGGATTTCCTAAAATATGAAAAGAATGACTTGTTCTACGACCATTAGTGGCTGAAGGCAAATACTCATGAGATTGAATTAACAAAGCTACTACCTTTATAATGCTGTGCTTGAAGGCTCTCCTGGGAACACACTGACTCATAAGAATACTGTTGCTCATCCTTTTCAGCCCATACAGGAGAACAACGTGTGCAGAGGTATGACACACTCTGCATTTGAATTGCAAGCAAGTGGGGGAGGTACAATTGTTTCAAATACTAACCTCGGTGTCAGGAACAAATTGATATGCTGATCAATGCCAGTATTTTGAATGTGAATGTTTGCATTAGTCAAACAGGCAGCCTAATTTTCCCTGAATTTTCAATTCCTCATTTTATTTCTCAACTTTTAGAAATGAAATGTCAGAAGTTGAGCTGAGCAGGGAACTTGGAGGGATGAGATCGGTACTGAGCCAAAAATTTGGAGGGGAAAATATTTCTGTTGCATGTTCTCTCTCTCTTTCCATCTCAGAGCTTAAAATAAAAAGATAAAAAAACAATAATAATAAAAAATGTATCCAAAGAAAGCTTTTTGTTTGAAACCTGCTCTGTGAAATCTGGGAGTTATTACAATATTTTGTGCCTCTAGTTTCAGAGCTTACATTTAAAATGTTATTTCTAGGTGAAAATACCAAAGGACTAAACCAAAATATTTTATTCTAAAAAACAAGATGAACAGTTTTAACTTTTTGAATCCCCTCTCAAGCCCCTAAGTTTTTGGCAAAGGGTATTCACTTGATTCCCTCTGAATTCCTGGGTTGTTTTAGTGTAGATCTATGTTTCTAATCAATGTTATTATATGACCACATCAATGCAGCCAGTGCCTATAACACCAAAGAGAAAGATAAGGATCTATTTTCACAACTCTCAGAAGAATTTTCCAGAAACTTCTCTTTCTGCTGTCTAGTTAATTGAAACTTCCTTCCTTTGACTCACTGTTTTCAAGGACAAAAACACAGGGCACATTCTAGGTTTGGTTCCCACGCAGGAAAACACGTGGTAGTTGCTGCCCAGGAGTATATTTCTTAAAGATCTCTCCTGTGCTTTTTTTTTGAAGTGTGGCTGTGATTTTTTGTTCAACTGTTTTCTCATTGGTTTGATTCATGCAGTTTAAACACAGACACAAATGGTAATATATAAATGGCAGTATATTGGTAGTAAAATGGTAGCATATGGGGGGTGTTCAAAGAAAGGTTGGACGTGGTGCCTAGGGACGTGGTTTAGTGGGTGACATTGGTAGTTGCGTGATGGTTGGCCCAGATGATCTTGGAGGTCTCTTCCAACCTTAATGATTCTATGATAAACTATAACCATGGAATTATGACATAGTCAAATTTCCCCTAGGACCGAAGTCCATCCTTTCTGTTTCTCCTAAAGCAAAAAAAAAAAAAAAAAAAAAAAAAAAATTTAAAAAAAAAGTAAAAAAAAAAAAAATTAAAAAAAAAACATTAACCTTTAGGAAACAAACAAACAAACAATCTAGTAATGCACATTAGAAAATCAAAGTTCTTCTTATTTTTATCCAGCTGGGGAACCACAGTTCATCCCTTCTTTGGTGGTGTCTTACAGAAAGAGACATTAATTCCTCAGGCAACCAGGTCAAATAGAGGACTTAAAACCTACTTACTATTATTGCTTAGAAATATGCTGAAATTGCAGTAACTCATCCTGCAATACATTTTCAAGCAGTTGTGCTGCTGCTTCTCCCTGTTTACTTACACAGACTCTTGATGTGCAAAAACAGATAAAATCATGGGCAAAGAAAATTGAAATTTTTGCTCTCTGGTAATATATGTCTTGAAAAAAGGTGAGGCTTTTAACAGTGTGTGTGCATGGGAAATATTTATCTGCATTTAATTTTAATTATACAGATTTGTTATCACATACTCTTTTTGCCTCAGGGTATGTGCAAAAGGCCCCAGTACCAAGGTATTTGCATGCTTTCCCAACTCATCTTCTGCAAGATGGAATAGGGATTGTTTCCATCAGCCTTAGACAAAATCTAGGACAATGTGCTCCAGACATACGTCACAGAAATGTGGTGGATCACAGGGACAAGTGAAAGATCAGAAATGCTCAGGGGGTGTTTTCATGACACCAGAGTGCCACAGTACTGACCCCTATGAGCCTGTCATGTCTGCACTGAAACGAGGGGCCCAGCCCAGATGACTCCTCTGTCGTCTGCTGAAATGTGCTAAAATATCTTTTTATATTTTTATATATTCATAATCTGAACTGAATATAACTGTAAATCTGAACTGAAATGTACTACCTTGAAAATACAGCTGTCAGATTTTTATCTCTCCTTTGAGCTTGATTCTGGAAATATTCCCTAGTTTGTTCAAGTCTACTATAGATGAGAAATATAGTATGATGTGCACTGTCCAGTGGGATTCTCAGTTTCTGGGTCTAATTTTGGGGTTAAGTGCTCCTTTGGTAACCCATGTTTAGCTGTATTTTTATCATGAACCCAGTGTCAGGAGAGTACAAGTCCCTGGCTGTTGAAAACCTCCTGCTTTAACCTCTGCCAGCAAGAGACACTGAAAACAGTGCAATACAAACGATGTGTTTTCTTTACTGTTTAACATAGAATTTGTGTCACAAGTGATGAGATTTTTCTTTGAACTTTGTCCTAAAACTAAAAATAATTATATGGTCAGAGCAGAAGTTTCAATTTCACTTTTGCATACTTCTCCCTAGAATACAATGAGATGCTGTCTACTTAAATATTAAAAGCCAGGTCATCATCATCTGGTCCAGGTGATCACACTTGCTTGACTTGGGTCAATTTGGACAACAAACCTTTATAACAAAACCACATGCATTGCTGGTACTGATGCAAAAATATCTACAACATGCAGAGGAATGAAAGGAAATTGTAAAGCTGAGCTAATCCAACGTGCTCTGCTTAACAGGGGGCTCTGCTGCTCTGGAGCAATGGTATCTGTGTGTTTTAGGGTCACTTTATCCCAAACAGGTCTTTAACAGCCTAGGAAATCCTTCTGGATTTGATCTGCTTCTGCATCCCCCTAACTCGACACCCAGAGACACCTTCCCAGTACGCTTGGTCTGCTTTTGGCCAGTGTGCCTTGGGAACAATCCAGCCTGCAGGCAGTGTTAGCTGGCCCTGAGCCATGCAAGGCCCATGGGTGACCACTGCATCTCTCACCTGCCCCTAAGCACCTCCAAGCAGCTTTCACATTCACATCTTACAGCTGGGTGTGTTTGCATTTAACATTTTACTCCAAACAGCTGCATGCAAGTTTTTATTATTAAACAAGGACTAGGAGAAAAAAAACAAAAAAAAAACAAAAAAAAAAAAAAAGGAAATATTTTATCGGTATTACACTTTTTATGACAATATTTGTTTTTAAGACTTTTCTGTTACAACTTTGTGTTGAGAAGGTTATGCAAATGAATATTGCTTCAATGTGAACTCTTAACGTTTTCCCTAAGGGAAATAAAGCTTGTATTTTCAAGATATTTTGTAGCCTCTTTTTCGAGATTGTTCTCTAATGAAATCCAATATACCCAGTCTCTATTTTCTTGATTGCCACTTCCCCTTCTCTGCTGTCCTCTTTGGAGGGAATAAAGTGGAAACAGATTGAGACAGGGGAGAAGAGAAATGTTAAAAAGTCCCTCCCAGGGATAAGTTGCACACTTTGAAATTGGTACATTTGGAAACCTTCAAAAAGGAAATGTTGAAGTATGTGATTTCCCACATCCCTTCTTCTGGCAGTCTCTAATGATGTATTTTCAATAGCATTTTAAATTCAATCTATAGTGCATAGCAAAAAGCTAATTATCATTCTGAGGTTTTAAATTGCTTCCCAGAAAGATCCAGGGGGGAATTCCAGGCAGATCATGCTTGTCTTCTTAGGGGTGAGCGGAGGACAACTGGATTTTGCAAGAATTCTTGCCATTTTCAGCTGATTTTGCATTAGGATGTATTTCTAAAAATCGGAACTGTAGCAGGTGGGAAGGTATGCCTCTTCAGTGTGTTCTCGGTCTGATGTAGATTGTGGCCCTAGATCACTGTGATTAAGGTAGTTCAGAGCCTTGAGCTTCAGGCTTTACTCTAAGTACACGGCAGCCTGATGGCAGACTGAAAGTCAGCAGTTTTGGGCAGTACCTTGCACTATGGTGGCTAGTTTTAATGTTTTTGTAACTCCAGTTGGATTTATTTAAGTGCATATATTAAACAGCTGATATAAGATTGTATTCACAAAGATTGTAGGCGGGTGTAGAGAAGACTAGATGAACGATGTTCAATTCTCGTGTGTGTGTGTGTGTGTGTAAAATAGGCAAAGAAATCCTGGCAATTCTCTGTATTCACTCATAGATGGCACTAGAAATTCTTGGAATTACTTTCTATAGAAAGTAAGCAAAATCATTTTCACTTTTCTGCCAATAGGTGGAACTAGCAATGTCTTTGTTGCTTACGGCTTGACAAAAGGAGCAACGCTTTCCTCTTCCTAGCTCCACTTAATTAAAAACCAAATACAAACAAATAATCCCCTACATCCCAATTTTCCCACCAACACCTCTCAAAGAACAATCCTCTCCCATAAAACAACAGTATAGAGTTTATTTCAACTAAGCAGCTAGAGCAGGCTAGCAGAGGGAGAAGAAGGAACCAATGTGGTCTAGAAGGTAGGAGGCTGGTATTTTCCTTTTCCCACCTGAACAAGCTGCAGACCCAAATAGCTTATCCTTAGCTCTTGTTTTCATACATTTAGCCTTCAAATTGAAAGTAAATTTAGCCTGTGGCGCAGAACAGTGACCACGCTGCCTGCCAGCTGCTCTCAAGTGTTCATTTCAGCTTTATCAGTATTCTGGAGATAATGCGGGAAAATTAGGGCAAATGGTCTAATTTCATCACATTTAAATTAGGTTACATTCACCTCTGATGGCTAATCTTAGCTATTGGCCTCCTTAGTCTTCCAGTATTTTTACTTCCTATACAATGCAGATGTTGCGGTTTTAATTGGAAATGATCAAGTATGCAGGGCTGATGGCCTGCTAGATTGATATTACTGGAATGATGCACTTCGGGAGCAGGTGAATGAGGCAGTGTCCAAAATGAAAGGGCGTACTGATAGCCACTGAAAGGGTGAATGCATCTCTTATTACTGTACAGCAAGGACACCAGGATGAATGGGGCTGTGTGTGCATCTCCATGCCTTTTGATGGGCTGAATGAATTAGGCAGGCTCAAAGGTTTATCAGTTCCCTTTCTTGGCTGCATGAGTTTTTCCTTTGATAGAGTAAGGGAAGAGACCCAAAAGTCATGAGCTGTATTTTTCTCACCTCACTTTCCTCGGTGGCCTATCAACGACAAAATGTACATTTGTGCACCCAAGATGAAAAAAAAAAAAAAAAAAAAAAAAAGGCCTGAAATTTGAACAAGTGGGGAAAATAGTTCCTATTTCTAAGAACAAACAGAGCTGCTCAGCAAGCCAGCACGCTTTCAGACTCTCTGCAGCACTGAAAACAAACGAGTATCCAGCTACGTTCCCACCATGTAGCTTAGCTGTGCTTAAACAGAACACAAGGGCCTTATACAGAAGACAATTTATAGATTGCCCACTGCTCCCTGCTACATATCCTCTTCTGTCTCCCAGGGGTCATGAATAGTACCACCAATAAGGATTTTTTTTTTTTTTTTGCATCTGACTGCCTCATTGTGCAGGCAAGGGCATGCAGGGATTTCCCGAGTTGTTCTCCATCGAGGAAAGCATTGCAAACCCTGGAACTGTGCTCTTGCATCTGCCTTGGCAAAGTCTTCTGTTGGGTGATCCCTGGGGGAAAAGTCTTCTACCAGTGGGAATTTTTCATCCTGTGCCAAATCAGTCTGGATGATTCTTCTTCATGTGACTTGTGACATCTGCATTTCATTTTTTGTTGGACCCTCATCACGTATATCTTGGGGGAGGGGAGGGTGAAGAACAAAGTGGAAAAAAAAAAAAAAAAAAAAAAAATTTTCAATATAACTCTGGCATACAGAAATGTTTCCATTTTATTTTTAAATACTACTTCTCCTTGTCCTAACAATGATTTATTTTTCCTGGTGGCTTTTTTAAAAACTACATTCTCTATTTCACCTTGACTTTTAGCATTATCTCTGTATCTGACGCCTGTAAGACTTACTTGCCCATTTTCATTGCCTATAGTAAAAAAAAAAATAAAAAAAGGAAAAAGAAAAAAAAGAATGAAAATATAGTGAATAACAATGAGAAATAACCAGGAGTTTACTTGTTTTTAAGGACAGTAAAGCTGATAGGCCAAAACATATCAAGGTACCCAACAAAAGGACCAACTCTGTAGTACTGCGGGCTACAGTTTGCTTAGTTTATGAAGCTCAGTAGCCCTATATTAGTTTGCTTGTCTGTTTTTGTTGTTGTTGTTGTTGCTGGTGGGTTTTTTGCTTCATTTTTCTCCAGTCTGGACTTCTCTACAGAGCTGCTCCAGAAGTCTGCTCTTTTGGTAGTTAGAAACCTTTCATTTCCATCATGCTCGTTTATGGCTATGTTATTCTCATATTAACAATATTTTTAGCTGGCTTTTTCCTCTTGGAGTCTGTTTACATTTCAGTATGAAGTGCTGAGCTGGTGATGCCCATTTGCACTCTGAAAATGTGTATGATTATAAAGTAATGTCTACAGTACTGCCTTAAAAAAGGCTATTATTTTCAGATAGAGAAGGAAAAAAAAAAAAAAAAAAAAAAAAAAAGAAGAAGAAGAAGAAGAAGAAGAAGCTGTTTAGAGGATGTTAGGAGTTATACAGAGACAAGGCACATCCTCAGGCAGCACACTGGTGCATCTCAAAATGAGTCCATCCAGTCTGCTAGACACTGTTATGTTTGTGCTTCTCAGACAGCTAATATACCACTCTTGTGCCATCTTCATCACAGCCATATTAACAATGAAATATGTTCATTGAAAAGATCACCTTAAAAGTAGCTTTCTGAGGTAGAGATTGGATAGGCAAAGGGTGCCTCATCCCATGGAAAAAAAAAAAAAAAAAAAAAAAAAAAAAAGTAATAATTTCAGTACACTCCCTGTTCTACCCATCTAGAAACCTGCAAATTTAGCTCCAATAAGTGAGACTACTTCCTAGCCCAGAATATCCAGCTACCTAGTGGTCAGCAAACACATCTGAAGGAAAAATACCCAGGCTCAAGTCCCTGCTCTGGCCTACTGCAATGTCAGGTATAAACCAAACCCAAGTCACTCATTGCTATTCAGTCAACTTACTGAGCAGTTCACCAACTGGCCACCTCGCGTGTGCTTGGAGCACAAATAAGAGCACGAATGACTGCTGTGAAATGTTTCTGTTTGGAGGAATCCTCATGAATAGCTCTGTTGTCAAAACAGTCTCAGCTGGCATCTGACGAGAGGCTGAGGAGCTTAGACAAATGCGTGCAAAAGTGTGCACCGGGTGGGGACTTCAAGTGTCAGATGTTGGTAAACATTTTCTCTTGTAAGTCATGAGGGAAGCTGATTAAATGCTTGAATCTACCGTGCATGGAGGGCCCTCAGCTTCCTCCAAAGCTGAGCATAAATGAGACCTGACTCATACTTTCCTGAGGGGGGGGAACCAGCCTGTGACAAACTACTGGCAGTTTTTGTATATGCAAAAATGTTGCATGATGGCAGGTGAAAGGAAGCAGTCTGAAATCCAAGGAGTGCTTGTGGTCATGCAGGCCCTTGGCCAGATCCACAGTCATTCATGAGCCACAAACCGAAATCGGTAAGAGCCCTTCCTGGGCAAAGCTGGTGAGCAAGGTCGTGTCCCAGCTACTCAAGACTGCTGTTTTCACACAGAGAATCATAGAATGGCTTGGGTTGGAAGGGACCTTAACGATCATCTAGTTCCAACCCCCTTGCCATGGGCAGGGATGCCACCCACTGGATCATGTTGCCCAGGCCTGGTCTTGAACACCTCCAGGGATGGGGCATCCACAACCTCTCTGGGCAACCTGTGCCAGTGCCTCACCACCCTCTGAGTGAAGAATTTCCTCCTAATATCTAATCTAAATCTCCCCTCTTTTAGTTTAAAACCCTTGCCCTGTCATTTTCTGCCCAAGCAAAAAGTCGTTCTCCATCTTTTTTAAAAGCACCCTTGAATTATTGAAAAGCTGCAATAAGGTAACCACAGAGCCTTTTCTTCTTCAGGCTGAACAGCCCTAGATCTCTCAGTCTTTATTCATAGGAGAGGTGCCCTGAGGTGCCCTCTGATCATCCTGGTGACCCTCCTTTGGATTCAAACAGCCCCACACCCTTCTTGTGTTGGGGGCCCCAGAGCTGGACACAGCACTCCAGGTGGGGCCTCACAAGGGCAGAGCAGAGGGGCACAATCACCTCCCTCGCCCTGCTGGCCACCCCTCTGTTGATGCAGCCCAGGACACAGTTGGCCTCCTGGGCTCCAAGCACACACTGCTGGCTCACGTCAAGCTTTTTCTCCACCAGAACCCCCAAGTCCTTCTCTACAGGGCTTCTCTCAGTGAGTTCTTCTCCCAGTCTGTGCACATGTCCGGGATTGCCCCGAGCCAATACCCGAGAAGTATTATTTTTGCCATTAAACTGAGCAGTAAATAGTAATGTTTAAGAAAAAGAACTTTTTAGCTTTTATTTTTCTTTCGTTTAAGATGAGTTTAAGATGAATTTAAGATGAAGCTACATGATTCTGGGGCAGTGTTTGTGTTGTAAGCTCTCTGCAACTTTTCTTGACATTGATTCATTACTGCTTATAAAAATAAATTTCTGCATGAAATGATTTAGGGACACAGCTTAAAATCACAGCTTTACTGGACTTAAAAAAAAAAAAAAAAGTGTTTATTACTGCAAACAACACTTAACTGGAAGACTGGAAGACATTAAGGGGAAAAAAAAAATAGTTTTTCAAATTAAATATTTCATTATATTTTGTACAATGTTTGCCACTTGCACCTGCCAGCAGTATAGGAACAAAGCCTATTTTGAAAAACAGCAATGCCAAGCTCATGCAGTGACTGACAAAGATCCAGAGGCTTCCCTAAAACCGTTTCTTAGATTTTAATTTTATTTTAACTGTACCCTTAAGAGAAACAAAAGTTCATTTGTTCCTGTACTAACACTGTTGAACAGCTATAACACAGCTGGAACAAATATGTAACCTGACCTGCTATTTGTGTTCATAAAAGAAACCCTGAATTTGCATAGTCCAAAGTCAGGATGGGACATTGTCCTGACTGTGTATTTTCCTGTCCCGGTAAACAAAGCACAAGACTTTTTATAGCCGAAAATATTGCTAAGGTAATAAGAGTTTGTGGAAGCTGCAACGAGAGAGAGTTTAGATACAGAATAATTAACCATGAAATTATGATCTCAGCCAATAAAGAAGTGCTGAGATTCATTCAGCTAATTTCAGAGGCTTTTCTCATGGCCATTAAAAAGACAGAAGAAAAGTGATCTTATCTTTCATTTCTCCTCCCCCTGAGCAAGAAAGTGATTGTCATTACTTTCAATGCCGATTTGTCTGTAATTACATTCATTGGTAAAAAGATAAGAAAGTTTAGGTTATAAAACTGAAATAACAAGCCAGTTTCTTTGGTGTCAGCCATTCACAGCGATATTGCAGCATGGATTTGTATGCAGAGATCAAAGCCTGGAAAACCCCAGCAGTTAATGCCAAGGAGGTGTGGTACGAGGTCTCTGTGGCGGTGCTTATCCCACAGCTTAGTGGCCTGACTGCTGCAGAAGCACCTGGAAATTCACAGGAGTCTGAATCAACTGTGGTTATTTTTAATATATATTTATTATTATTATTTTTTCATCCTGGCTGATCTGAAAATCACAGAACTCTGTGATTAGACCTGTGGAAGCTGAATGTGTGTGTGGGTGCTCTGAACTATTCACAGTGGCCGTGGGCTGCAATACAGGAGTGGGTGAAGTTTTTGCCGCAGAGGAAAAAGCATTTCAAAAATGGTAAATAGCTTAAATAGAGACCACGGCATCTTTGAACATTTTTTTTTGTTCCCTGAGAAATGCACTTCAGCTTTTTATTTTGTGAAATGTCTGTCTTCCAGGCTATTCTGTAAAGTGCTTTTTCATGGTTGAATCATAGGAAGTTAAAATTAAATATGCCACTGCAGAAATTAAAAAGGTAGGCAATATGAGATAGCAGAGGAGGCACAAAAGTGTTGTGTGGTGGACAAGAGTTATGGCAAAAAAAAAGCCTCTTAACCTGTTATTGATATATCCAAGTGCAGCAAAAGAGGTGAGGCCTGGCTGGGAACAAAACATGAGGTATGGGCTAGGGCTGATCTGCATCTGCTCCGTGAAGGAGCTGTGCACAGGTTGGAGCTGGATCCTAAAAGAAAAGTAAGATTATACTAAGAGAAATGCAAAGGTACTTCTTGGGGGTAGAAGATACAAGTATGAATAACCTATATATATATATATATATATAGCTGGTATATGCTAGTTTAGAACTCGCTTTTCTCATTGGATTATGAAAAATTATGTTTAGTAAACACTATCCCATTCACAGATAAATTCTGCATTCTGTTTGAGAGAAGAGCCAGCAGCTTCCCAGCTGCCGGCCAATTTCTAAACACCAGAGGGGAAGAGCATCTCTTGCAGCTTCTGAGCACGTTACGCACTGGCAACGCTCTATGGCAGGTCTATTTTAGTAAGTGACAACTGGAACATGAGTAACAAAACGCCTGCAAAGCATGGCTTCACTCTGATCAGAGCCTTTTCCAATTGTTCTTATAATTCAGGGGAAAAAGAAAAGCAAAATTGAAAACCAAAATGAGGTACCACATGGAATTAGTAATGTATTAGACACAAATAGCCTTGGTTTGTTTAGCTCTCTGGATGATCCCCCGGCAATCCCCAGAGGCCAAGTTTTTGGAAGAGCTCTTTCAACTCGCAGCTTGTGTCAGACAAAATTTGAGCTTGGTGCTCTGTGGGCAGAAAGCCCTGTGCAGTAATGGTAAGTCCTGGGCCTGGATACAAAACTTCCCCAGACCCATTTGATCATGTATTAGCATGTGAGGGGCTCACACAAAAGCCCATGAGATGCTTCCTGGCTGGGGACCAGCAAGCACTGTGCGTTCCCCAGTGAGCTCTGACGGGCTGTACCAGTGGGCAAGACAACTTTGGGATGGATCTGCCCCAGGGTCTTGTGGTCTCTGTGAGCAGTATCCTGCATAAAGCCCTGCCATGGGGTTATTGGATGGATGTGGGGCTATATCTGCAGCCTGCAGGAGCTCAGCCTTCACGTGGTATGGTGGCCCCACGGCCTGGGCAGGAAAATGGCTGCCTGCTGGAGCCGGCTGTCGCACACAACGCCTTGGCTTGGCCGCTGCCAGAGGCGAAGGACCATGGGGAATAAAATATTAATCTAAATTGTATTTGATGAATCTTTAATGCAGCGAGACCAATGAATTGAAGGCCAAAGCTACTTTTGTTAGAAGACAGAATTATAATGTTTTGTGAAACGAAGCCGTAGCTGGGTTTTTGAAGCTCTGTGCTCTACTCCAGTGGCAATACTGTGAGTCACTCTACTCAGTGAATAATCGCCCCGTGTTCCACTCTTTGGTACTTTCACATAATTTACATTAATTTGTGAACACAGCTCTCTTGTACTGGATAAGCTGCTTATCAAGGTGACATACAGCCATTGTAGCTTCGCACAAAATCTGTGACAATTAGAAGATTTTCTGTTTTACCTATTTTCATTCTGAGAAAGCTAAATGTGGCAAATGATGATACAATATTGACCTCTCTGTGAAAATAAATGTAATTCTCTTTGAAGAATAGGGTGTACTTTACACATGAAGAACTTGACATCCCTTTTTTTTTTTTTTTTTTTTTTTTTTTTAACTACCATTTCACAGGCCTACAGCTAATGTGCAATCTGAAATAGTTCCTGTTGGCAAGCATCTTATCAATTTACAATATTTTTTTCCTATGTAGCCAGTAGCAAGTCATATCCTTTCCTTTAAACTGTAAGGCGTGTGTTGAAATAAGTGGCCACACCTCTCCTGCACTGTTCTAGTAAGAGCAAAAGCATTAAGTTGGAAAGGTTGATGTTATAGTTGCAATTTTCTTCTTCTTATTGCTTATTTTCTACTTGATTAACTAGAACTGTGCAAGTTGGAAAAGCAGATTGCACCAGACTATATAATTTTTCTTCTATGCCAGCTGCAAGACGGAGATCTTTTTTCTATTAGTCTTCTACTAGTTAACATTGTTAAAAACATATGTCTTAAAAAACAAACAAACAAAACACACACACACAAAAGAGCCTGAGGAGGTTAAGGTTGGTTTACACATCTGTATTCAACATTCACGTGAAAGCTTGGATTTTTTGATTATGCAGCCTTCAGAGAAACCATCAAGGCACATACACTGACTTTGATAACAAGAAAAAAAAGACACTTAGATCAGTCTGAATCTTCCAGTATACAAGAGTGTTATTTTTCACAAACCCCAAAATACAGTGTTTGGCCTTTTCTGTTACTAACAAAATCAATAGGACCATCATCTCCTAAATACACTTCAGTTTTCTTAAAAACAGAGAGAAAATGGGACATCCTGGAATTAGCTTGGCTGTGAGCTGCACAGTAGCTCTGAAGGCAGAGCACAGCCTGTGAAGTTTCCACACACCCATGGCTATCAGGCATGACTTTTCATTCCTTGTCCCGTACTGCGCTGATGAACTTCTGACTTTATTTCACCTTTTAATTTTAATTTAACAGTCATTTATACATATGCCTGGTGTGTCACAGTCTCCCAAACAAGTTGTTGCTGGCACATTCATTCCCTGTGAACTCCAGGTCCTGCTGCCTTCTTCCTTCCATCCTCTCTTCCCTGTCCCTGAAGGCAGGGTGTCCTTAGCCAGCAGCTGGTCTGAGGCTGGGAAGCTGACTAGAAAAGCCAAGACACAGATTGGGTGTGTGTCTTCTACAGCTTTAAAATCTTGTGTTATCTTCTCATATCAGTGAGGATGGAGAGAGGGGCATTCAAGACTAGCACCCATACACATTCAAGCTGGTCACCCATTTAGATTTATTATTAATGTTAATGTTTTCTCAAACTGCTGTTTCATTTTTTCCCTTTTCTCTGGAACCTTTTTATGGGGTCCATTTGGGGTCTTGGGCTGGCCTCCTTGTTTCTTCATTTATCATCAAGTTCTTGACTTCAGCAGACTTCTGGCTGTTGTGATTCCACCAAGGCATTGTAATTCTGCGCAGCACTAACTGTAGCACTTGGCATTCAAAACAAACTTGATTTTTCTGAAGGTAATCTTTTGTTCCACAATCATTCAGGCGAAATAGTGTACTTAAATAGTGTACTCAGTAGTTAAAATGCATGGCACATCCAAGAGGCACCAAGATCTTTGAAAAAAAAAAAAAAAAAAAAAAAATCTGCTTAGACTACTTGGCTCTGGAGCACTGCTGACACTGAATTGGTTACTTTTCCTAGTGCATTAAAGCTCTGTTGCAACCAGCAGCAGGGTCAGACCTAAACCTGGGGCATCTCCTCACTAGAGCTCCTCACTTAGAGGCCCTCAGGGCTAAGGTCTGCCAAAGCCTCAAAGATGCTGATACAAGTTCATACTTGCTGATCACTTCATAGGGGAAGCTGAAAGTCTTGAGCTCCCATGGATCTCAGCAGACCTCAGCAAGTGGCTCATTATTTGTCTCCTGTGGGCATCATCCCAGTTCCATTCCCCACTTTGCCTCAGGTTCTAAGAGCTGCTTAAGACAAGGCTCGACCTCCCTCCAGGGCAGTTTGTGTCACCGAGCACCCAGTGGGCCAGACAAAACCTTTCTCTCAGGGAGACTCCCTGCCACCAGCAAGCCTGCAGTGCATGTGATGCCCTGGGCTTGTTTGGGTACCGGAGCACCCAAGAAAGACCTCCTTCCACTGAAGCTGTCCATGAGGTTGGCTACCAACTTATAAGTGATCTCTGATGAAATGCATCAGAAATGTATGAGTAAATCTTCCATGTTCATTCCCTACCTCGATTCCTTTTCACATTCAGGCAGCCAATGTGGTTTTTAGTTTTTATATCCCAGCTGGCCAGGTTTTTGTTTGATGTTGCTATTAATTCTACAGGATTGGAAAGCACTTCTGTGAAGGACGCTGTCTGAATGCGCAGTGTTTTTATTTATTAGTGTACACACATTTGCGCACTGATCATGAAGGACAAGGTGATTTCTGTCGAAGTTGGGAAAAGATAGCCCAGGTGTCATTTGTTCAGGCAGGGAGTAACCTTGAAAGTGCCGCAAGCGAAATGAAGTTGCCTCTCGTGACTGAGGAGGGTGGGGAGCTTTGCTGTGCTGAGAAAGTGTGAGCAGCATTTAGAGGATATTAACAGAGAGGAGGCTAAATCTCTCTTTTAGGGCCATTTTGTGGTTGTACAGTATCTTTGTTTTCAAGGCATTGTCCTCTACTAAAAATAGTTAGCATATATGTTCTGCTTCTGTGTAAATGTGCTCAGTATGACTGATGCTTTGTATCTAGGCATATTTGTATGTCTGTTACACATATACGTGCTCAGAATTCGTAGTATTCTGTGTGTGTATGTGTGTTATTGTAGCTATGTGTACACTATGTCATTAGTACTTTTCAATTAATTTCTATTATAAACCCATAATAGAACAAGCGTGTAGTGGTTACATACTAACAGATAAATTCTCATTATTAGGAGTAGAATAAATCTGCCTATTTAACAATATGGAGGTACTTAGACTACAGCTGCAGAGGCAGGACATGTAGTTATTTTGTTATCTTTGTAGTTTATCAAAAATTTTCTGAAAGCACATTTTTTTTTGTCAAAAGCTGCTGACTCAGCTAAGCTGAAAACTTGTGGCTGAATTGAAGCAATTTCTTTTGAAGCAGTTCAATGATTTATTATTATTATTATTATTTTTTGACTTGGTGGAAACGTAGGGATTTTGATGAAATTAGGATGGATGACATCAGCCTTGCATTTCCTGTAGAATGATAGAATCACATAGCTCTTAGGTTGCACCAAGTGGAAATGATGGATTGATGAAAAACCAACGAACATCTCCCTTGGTTTGTGTGGGTTTTACATCAAGTGTAGCAAATGCTGCATCCCCCTCCATGTCCTTTGGTCTCAAAAGGAGTGCAGAAAGTGACTGACTTGGAAGGTGAGCACAGGAAGGTTTTCCTCAGAAGGAAAACACACCAGAAGGATATGAGAAACTGTTAGAGGAGAAGGCCTGAGGAGGTACATCCCGTATCACAAATGACGTGACCATACTTGCTCAGAATCCTAGGATTTGGAGGTTCCTGCTTTCTCCTTCCTTCTCAGGCTCCAACAGGTATTTTTGGCAGCCACCTAACCAGGTAGGAGAAAGAGAGGCAATTGCTGGCAGCTGACTGCAGAAATATACAAGAGCTTGCCTGGATTTTTTTCCCTCCTAATGAGGTGATTTGTGACTATATTCTTATCGGTGACCTTGTTAATGCATCTGTAACCATTCTCATTAGCTTCTGAGATATCCTTGGGATTTGCTTAATGAGAGTATGCGCTATCAGGACATCAGATGCACTGCACACTATCCCTCACTGGAAATATACTTTCCAGAGATAATGGCTGGGAGAGGAGAAATGGGCTAAGTGAAACAAATGCATTTACTGGTCCCCATAAGGCAGTTTCCAGTACTCTATTTCATGAATAAACCTGAATGGTGACATGTCGGGGTGTTTCTGGAGAGGCTCCATGCTGAAAAGGAGAAGGCACAGGGAAGAGTACCCATGAAGGCAAGCTGGAGGGGTAGCGTAAAGCTGAGGTTAGAGTCCAACCATGTGCGTATTTGGCCTAACCAGATATACACACAGAGATGAGGGACTAAAAAAAAAAAAAAATCAAAAAACAAACAAACAAACAACAACAAAAACAAACAAACAAACAAAAACAAAGCAGGGAATGAAAAGAAAGTCTAGGTGCTGGACTACAAGAGTTTGTATCGTCTATGCATTTTTTAATGCCATATACCATATAGGAAGGCCTAATGTTTTGGTGCAACAACATAAAAATCAAAGAGCAATTCTGACAGAACAGTGTCACCACGTATCGCTTAAAACCAGCTGAATCCAGCATTACTTCAGCAATATGTTCTTTATTATGGCAGTAATTATTTGAAGGCTTATATTTTGGTCTACCAATTATTAGAAGCATTAGCTTTCAACAGTTACCAAAAAGAAAAAAGAAAAAAGAGAAAAAAAAAAAAAGAAAACCCCAAAACATTATAATAAATAGTTGGAAAAAGAGCCGCAGAGTATCATGAGTATCATGAGCCATGAAGTATTTATTTTGATTCCTTAAAGTGGAGCAGAAATTACAATTCCAGAGGCTATTTGATGAGAATGAGGAAGAGCAGAGTGATTCTTTGATTTGCTCTCTACTGTAGTCCTCAATACCCATTTAAATGATGGGTAAAATGATGCCAGATCATAAAGGATCTATTTTATACAAGTGCAAAAGCAGCCATGAGGTGCAGATTTGCAGAGAATCTCTCTGCACTACCCATGCACAGCATTGATGGCCATTTGTATGCTTGCAGCCCAAGCTGGGATTGAAGTTTTTGGTGAACCAATGTAGTGTAGGTCTAAATGGTATCTTGTAGGCATAGGGCTACCTTATGACCTGCAAAGACTTTTACCTCGGGTTTGTTGGCACTTTAATTTGGCAGCACTGCATCTGGGTGAGCTCTTGCTCATGTGCTTACAGAATACCACAGCAACATTCCCTCAGCTATGCCATGTGCCATACTTGGCTGCTGGGCTCATTGTAGACGTGTCTCATCGGCAACTTTATCCTCTGCTGCCTCATCCAAGCCTTCCTGTTGGTCTCGCCTGGCAAAGAGGGGAGCAGCGATGGCAGCTTCATGGTGGGCAGCCTGCAGGCAGTGACAAGGTCACCACTGGATGCGAGACACATTGTCTTCTCCTGGACATGATTCTCAAAATGCTAAGCCGTTGGACTTGTCACATCACTCACTATGCAGACAGCGTGATGACCTTTCTGTTAGCGATGGCTTTTGCTGCTTGCTTCAAAGTTGATAAAACTGCTGTTCTCCATTAGCCCCAGACTGACAGCATTACTAATATACCTCGGCCATTTCCACTCCATTGTGTTTATTGAACACGGCCTCTAATTGTATGAATCCTCCCCGGTGCCAGGCAGCAGGCCCTCATGCCACCGGGGCCACGTGGGGAGGAGGGAGAGCTCTGCTGTGTCAAGGGACAAGGTTAAAAGTGATGGCAAGGCAGCTCAGTCCTGAATTAATGAAAGTGTGCTTGATTGCTTGATCTGCTGCCAAGTTACTCCCAGCCTGGAGCAGGAGCAAGGCCTGGAACGGGCACATGTAGTTAGAAAAGCTCATTTGCAAGCTGAGGACTGTGGAGGAGGAAAGGAAAGCATTTCCCCCTGCGTATCTCTCCCTTTCCTCTGATGCCTTTCCTGCTACAAGGAACTTGAAATAGGCAACCACAAATGAAACACTCCACAGCTTCATCCAGAGCTCACACAGTGGACCAAACACCACTGTATGTTGAGGTCTTCCCACTGAATCAGTGAAAATTGGCTCATTTTTCTGCCTCAGGTAGCTTCACATTCATCTTTCCCAGGAGAGAGAGTTAAGGCTTGCATTATGAATACATTAGCTACATCCATCTTCCTCTTTGTAAGTGTCAGTTTTATCTCTTCGTCATCAGATTCCCTCACCCTTTCCAGATCTGAACTCTAAATATATTCACAGTTAGTAGTCAACAAAAAAAAAACTCATCCTGCCGGCTATTCTCCCTCCATGTCTAGTTCCTGAACAGACATCCTTCAGTAGCTGGATTTTTTCAAGAGATACATCCCCATTCTGGGACTGAGGTTGTGGAAGAACCGCCCCTACCCTGCTTTGAGGAGATTGCTTGCCTAGGCCTTGAGCCCAGACTTCGGAGAGCAAGAAGATGAACTCTGCTGAATGCTTTCCCCCCCAGGCAGGAACATATGGAAAAGCAAACTACATCAGGTGTAAGGAAGTGTGGATCAGCACCGCCCTTGCATCCCAGAGGTATGGTAGGTTCCTTACATACATTCTGCTTGCTCAGGGGTTATGGCTGAGCTGTGGTGCCACCACCAATCTGGGTGTTGGCAGTTTGTGTGGTGCCTCCAGAGGGAAATCTGGGGGTCTGAGCATATCGCCAGGGTACACCAAATGCTAGTTATTAATGTGCTAAGTGTGAACACCATTCATTCAGTTCTCTGTTGCCTCGAACAGGCAGCTTACAAGCTAGGCTTCTCTGGTGCTGGTGGGAGCTGGGTGTCTGTTGAGACTTCAGGCGCAGAGAGGAAAGCGGATTCCAAAGCACTCCAGGACCCATACTCTGCTTTGTGCTTAAATTGGATTTGGGTTGCTCTACATCCTTTACAATCTGCATTAGAGCTATTTACAACTGTACATCTCCGCTATTACAGTCTTCACATTCCCATCTTTTGAGAGCTGTAGGGAGAGGAGGAGAAACAGAGCCGCAGAAGTGCTGAGGAGCATGGCAGTGTTGGTGCCAGCAGGCGGAGGGGCTGGCATATAGAGAGAGCAATTCAGCTGTGCTGAGCCAAGGGCTCACTTCAGGTGAACAAAGCCAGCTATAAACTTAGCTTCCCCAAAAGTGCCTTTGCATTATGCTTTCATACCAGCTAAATAAGGGCACGCTGGCAGAGCCATCAAAGCTAGGGTGGTTTATGGCTTTCAGTGGGATCACGCTCAGCTTTGACTGAAAATATGTCCTTTGGCTATGATCTTAAAACCAGTTGAATATGCGAGAAATATATATATATGTATATTTTAATATGTATTGTGGAATTGATAAAGTGAGGCACTCAGCCAGCTTTGGGGTTAAATCCCATAATAAGATATGGAACGTGGCACTCAGATAGATGGCTTAAACAAGTAACTGTGGTTTTCTTGCCCGTAAGGTGTTAATAAGATTTCCTTACATCGTTTCAGACTCTAAAGCCTGTGTAGGAAGGGTATAACTTTAAGGCATAGCACAATATCAAGTTCAGCCAAAGGAAGACCTGGAAATGAACATTGATTTAAAGCAAAAAAATACTGTGGCTAGACGTGCTTTTAAAAAAAGGACTGTGTTTGCTGCAGCAGGTGCAGCAGAAAGGAAGCAGGGGGGGTTCTGCTTGCTTGATTTGCTCTACTCATTTTTCTGCTGGGAAGGAGCTTATAAGGGTGCTGAGACCTAGAACATCATTGCGGTGATTTTTTAAAAATATTGCTATTTGGGAAATTAGCTCCAATACAGTTCTGCTCACATGTTCTCCTCTGTTCTTTGAGTAGAGATGCATATACTAGGTCACTGAAATTTTAGCAGATCTGTGTGTGCACATCTGTTTTTTCCATTGCTCTCATCAATCCATCTGTGTTTGACCAATGGAAAAAACACTCCTTGCAATGTGACAAAGCAAAGATACACCCCCAAGAAAGTAATGTGCTCATGATATTAGAACTGGGGATCTTTCCCCTGAATGTGTAAAATTGTCAAATAATTTGCAAAGATTATCACATCTTTACTAAAAATACAGTATGCTTTCAAAATGCTTTCAGATCCTATTAGGAACTATAAGAGTATAACATGCATGTAGAATTCTTTTCCTACAAATTTTACCATTCTATTTTTAAGAAAAATAAGGATTTCTGCTTTTTCTGGTTATATCTCTATTATTCAGGGGACAAAAGACGTCCCCTCATTTCTTCACTTCTTCATTTCTTCACCCTCCTAACTTTTGAAACAAAACACTAATATTTATCTCAGCATTTCCTCTATAGCATCTGAGTTATGGAGTGCCTAATAGTTTTATCTTCTTTATTTGATTCCCCATGATTTAGATAATTCCCAGTCTGACAGTGACTTGGACTTTTTACAGCACTCCTCATCTCATGAATCCCAGAGCTCTTTACCAGAATGCCTAAATACAACTTCACATTACATAAGTAAAGAAAGGGGAAGTAAGAGAAATTGTATCTGACCAAGATCATGAAGCCAAAGGGCCCATTATGTTCTGTTTTAGTCTGCACGTAGTGACACTCTCTCATGAGTGCATTTTCTTCTTCTGTGGCTCCCATTAATGCTATTTTTGTATGTACTCACTCTATGTTTTGCACATAGAGGCAAAGCATTTTCTGGAGAGATTCTAACAGGTGTCTGTCTCTGAAGTCCGATTAATCAGGTTTGGGGATTTGGGGTTAGAAGTTAGGCAATCCAAGCTGCTGTATGGAGCTGCTGATTGAACTTTTCCATCTTCTGCAATACATGTTACAGACAGGAGTCATGGTGGTTTGAGCTTTTCTTCACAAACTTTACTGATTTGGTTAATTAGTGGATGTGGAGAGTGGCAAACCAGCAGATCTTGAGGAGATGCATCCACCCTAATATGCCAGAATGGTTAGCCAAGTGGTGGAATCAGACCAGAAACCAGTGTGGATCCTCTGCACCCATTCAGTATGAACCAGGAGCCCCTGAAGCTGTGCTTGCTGGCTGTGCACCTTGAACCATTTTCAGACCTGAGCCTGGCCCCCCCTGCTGGTGTGATATTGGTCTTCTGACCAGTGCAAATCTGGAAATATCCCCAGGAAAATACAAACTACAGGCTGGGGAAATGTCTCTCTTCTGAAGCATGCTGTCCTGTAGGCTACCAGCAGTACCACTGAGGCACATCCTCTAAAGGGAAATAAAAGGCAGGTTTGGCAAAGCCATCTCCCTGCAGCCTGCTTGTGCCAGTAGTAGTTTTTCTCACGGGTTCATTGACAAACTATTTGTAAATGAAATTGGAGTCCTAAGCACTGGAAGAACCTGCCATAAACTGCAACTGGCTTTCGAGGTGAAGATCACTGCACTGGTGTGCAACGTGACATAGCATTGAGCCAAATCCAGGCTCAGCAATTGCTAACGGCCTAATCCAGGGACCAGACGAGGTAACTGGAAGCTTTCCCTGGCCTCCCTGACTCCAGGTCACACCATTACTGGAAAGAGTGGAATTAGAGTACATAGTGATACTCAGGTGTCTGTATTAATAGGGGCAAACCAGAAATAATCCTGAGGATGCCAAGCTGTGTGTGGCAAGCCACTACATGGTGGCGAGTCAAGGCAGGTAGTCCTTTCAGTCCTATCAAAAAAGCAATGAAAGCTGATTCATTTGTCAGGCATCAGAAGCCTCTGTTGATTATGGAAGTGTAATCTCTGCCCGGTTTCATAGCTGTACCCTCTTTAATTAGCAGTATGTGGTGGATTAACATTTTAAGAATTCACAGAGGAATAATTAATATGCTAATGTTGTTGGTAATAATCCATATAAAAGCTTTATAATAAGTTTGGTGCTTTAGCCTGGCCAGAACAATTTAAGAGCTTCAAATAAGCACTTGCTTCTCTTCAGGAAAAGATATCTCTAATATCACTGCCACAACAAATGGCTCATTATTAGCACCAGCAATAAAGCAGGGAAGGAAATCAAATTAGTGAAATCTCAGTAGAACAGCAGCTGTGCCTTGTTTTATAGCCATTTTCTTGGGAGAGCATGTGCAAGAAAACAAGAGGTAGCACAGCATGGATGGTGACAGTCTTCAAATCCTGAAGGTGGGGGATAGTCTTCTCCAGTTTCTGCAGACCCCACTGCCTGATGGGCAGAGGGTGCACATCTGCAGCCAGGTGATGCTTTCTGTGGATATCCCCCACCGCCCCGCCACAGGCTAGACTGTCTCAGGCAGAGCTGCCTCTTGAAGTGAGATCATCTCTCCCACATTGCACCGTCTGATTGCGACTCAAAGCCGTAGCACTCTGTACAAAACATCTTGAGACTCTCATTCTTAATTAGACGCTGGATTAGATGTTTCAGTGGGAATGAAGCCTTCTTTCTGTAATACTTTTCCCGTTAGTGGAAGCCCACATAAAGGTAAACACGAACTACCCTTGGTCAAACCATGGAATTTGTGAGTATCTAGGGGAATCAGAGAACACAGCTGTTCAAGAAGGACATAGGAAACTCAAAGGACAGAATTTCACTTCTAAAGTCTACACAAAGAGAAAAATAGGTGCACCTATGAACATGAGTTGGAGAGAAGGACATATCTGAAGGGAAAAAGAAATCTAACAGCATAGTTCACTAGGACTAAGTCCCCAGAGCTCACGCACTAACAGAAAGATGTACGTGTTAGAGAAAAACAAAATGTATTTCCCCACTATAAGCACTCACCTTTGAACATCCAGTGTAATGTATTTACCCCCTTTGCAGAGAGGGGAATGTTGAAAATTGTGACAAGCTGCTGTTGAACAGTTGTTGTTCGCTCCTCCAGAGGCAGATGAATATCTCCAACCCAGTTTTGTAAATCAAAATCACTCAGGCATAGCCCTGACTACATTTGCCCATGCATCTGAATGCTAATCCAGCCAAGCCTCTGACCTCTGGTCAGGGTTGTAGAGAGGGGAGGTCTCTAGGGGTTAGATCTAGGGACTGCAAATGAGACATGGTTTAAAACCACACAGGGAAAGATTTGCATACAGACAAACCTATTTATAATAATAGGTTTTGGGTTCCTAGTTGATACAGGTTTATGTTAAAAATTTACATAGACAGATGTTGTAAATATAAATCAGTACATGAATGCTCATTTAAGAAAAAATAAACTGTTGCAGATATTCCACTGGGAAAGATAGAGTATATTTTTCAGGATCCCTAAAGCCAATAATTTTCATCTGCTTCATTTAAGAGGTAATAGTTATTTGTTTTTGCTCTAGGAGGCGGAGGTACTAAATCAGAAGGGAGTTAGGAGGACTCCATCTTGCAGTACTCAAGGGGATTCTGCATATGTTGCATGAAATAAACTCAAATTCAGCACTTTGTAGTGTTGTTTTCTGTTGATTGCTGGCTGCACACTGCCTTAATTGAGATACAGCTACCTTTGCAAATAGCTTTTTGGGTTCTGTGCCAGGGAACAGTAATGGTAATGACAGGTCTCATTGCAAAGATGCAGTAAGGTTAATCAAAAAGCAGATGATGATAACCTAAACTCTTTTTAAGCTGAGTTCTGTAAATAGTGGTATAAGGCTGCTGAATGGCTGTTTTGCATTATAGCTATTAATGACAATGAAGGTCAGCAAGGAAGAACAAGCAGGTATTCTCCATACAGTGTGTCCTAGAGACTAGTACTGTTTTAAAGAGATGCAACACAACCGCCTACTGGTTTACATTTACTGGCTAGTTTGTTAAACTGAGCTTCAGTTATTGAAAATATTAAGTAAAACCAACATTGGTGTGTATTGAGTATACTGAGGCTGCCCTGTTCTGGACACAGACAATTCCAGCCAACTCCAGTGGACCTACAGCAGGGCACAACTGAGAACATCGGCCACATGTGGCTCTGGGAAAGCATACTTCAGAAAGAGTACTGGACAGGCAGAGGAGGAGAGGAAAACAAATGAGAAAGAGCAGTATGAGCATTAAGGTAAGAGAAGAGGAAGGTGAGGAGGTGCTTAGGGTGCTGGAGCCCCTGCAGCTCATGGAGAGGGCCATGACGTGAATATTTAAGAAGTTAATTTATTGGCTTTGCCGTATTTCCAATATCTGACACTGGTTGCCTCCCTACACTGTACTTCTTGCTTTCCCTAACATTTTTCGCTTAATATTTATTTCCCTTAATATTCCCTTATTTAATTTCCCTTAATATTAATATCAAAAATAATCATCCAAAATTATTTTTATAATCCACCACACTAATTTTACTGACAGACCTACCCAGTTTTTATGTAGGTGTTCCTGGGTTCATTCATTCCACATGACAACAGGTTTGCACATCTTACAGCTACTCCATTTTTTATTTTGGAGGTGTTTTCATTGTTATTAATAGTTTGCTGTAAAGTATTATGTTTCTGTCTGCTAGTTTTTCAAGTCACTTGCCAATACAGCATTTATCAGCGTAGCAAATTGAGAGCCACTCTGAGATAATTATATTAAATAAATGGCAGCCCTACTTTCCTGAGAAGACCTTTTTGGAAACAGTCTGTTGGTGGAAATTTGGACACAGTTTTACATGTATAAGCTATTAGCTGCTTTACATCTCCTCCCATTTATTTGCTTTGACAAACATTGCAGAGCTCCTGCTGGAGAGAACACTGGGAACCAGCTCCTGTGGCCAGGAAGTGTGTTGTGAAAGGTTGTAGTTGAGTGGATAGTTGCTCTTGGAGCGAAAATTGCTTGCCATAATCAACTACTGACTGTCAGTGTTTATTTTTATGGTGTATTTTTAAGAAGGCTTTCATCAGATAATAGACTGTCTGAATGAATTACTGCATCAGGCAAATTTTTGACATGCTGAGAGCAATGTCAGGATGTATTCATCCAGAAAGCAAAGAGGGAGTAGGACAAAGTTTGGATCGATATTTACCTCAAAGGTTGATTAAGTCTGTTACTGGACAAAGAGGAGAGTTTATGCATTGAGTCTATCTATCACTGTCTATCTACTAAACGTGAAAAGGGGTGATGCACATCTGTCAGTATGGGAGCATCAAACTTGATCTCTTTTCTTTTGCTTCCTAGCACAAACACTTTATAGTTAAGAATTAGTGATATATAAATTGCAAAAGTGACCAGATGGTAGGCAAGCCGGGTAACGAAGTGAATTGAGCCATGTCGTATCCTTCCAAATTCACTTGACAGATACTATAAAATTCCCTCTCTTACAAATAATCTGGCACTGTACAATGCTTCCACCTCTGACTGAATTGTAAATATGGGTTTTTCTTCTCTACCTACATCTGTGGAGCTACAAAACCTTCACCAAAGTGGATGGTGTGTCACCCAGCACAGACTCTTTCCCATCCCTGTTGGGTAATCCCTTGTTTAGCTTTAGACCTCTGTGCCATGTGGCTTAGGGTCTTTGCTATGGAGCTGGAGTCCACAGAAGTGTAGCACAATGTGTGTGCTGGCTTTCTGCACGCAGATGAAATCACAGACAGGTGAAAGCTATTTGTTGCATGTTGCCTTTCACCCTACCACCTGCCACAAACATAAGCATATGGATGTCTCAAACCGAAACTTTGAGTAGATTCAGCCAGGGGAAAAAAAAATTATTGACTTTCACTGAAAATCATCTAGCAGACAGATAACTAACAGCAGTGCTCTATGATCTTTCCTCAGAGCTTAAAGACGGGCTAAAGGGCTTTCTGGGGTTCCTATGAACATTACAGTGCTGGGAATTGCTGAGGGCAGGGTCATAATTTTATGACAGAAGTGTTCCTTTTATGCCAGCTCTGTTCACAAGCACGAATTGTGAATCCAATTTCAATTAAAATACGGAAAACTTCAATAGCAGAATTCGGTGTCTCACCATGCTGGAAAGCCAGCACCCCGTTTAAATGCTGACAAGGAGTCCAGGTGATTTGCACAGCTTCTCGTGATCCAGGAATGTTAAGACTTCAGATGCATGTTCAGATAACACCAGTCAAGGGATGTGAAGATGTCAGATGCGTGCTCAGATAGCACCCGTGTGTCAGCCAAGCTGCGGTTCCTGGCTGGATGTGCCTCCCCAGCACATCTACCTGCAGTGACAAGGTGCAAAGACAAATTGTGTTACTTTCCATTTTCTCTGACTAGGAGCACGCCTGCAGATGGGAAGCGGCTCAGCCAACAGATGATAACTTACCAGATCATGATAGCTTAATTGTGTATCTGAGTCCTCTATCTCTCTTAAAAATAGCCCATGGGTTTCTACATCGCTCAGCAGCTTCTCCCTGTGCTGGAAAACAAAGACAGACATGGAAGCTTAAAGGTTTCCCTACCCTCTGGGTGTTTTAACTCACTTTGTAATAGTTTGGGAAACCTTTAAAATCACAAGAAGCATGCCAGAATGACCATTTTAAATAAGCAGCCATTACTGTTGCTTGCTATAAGTAATTTGCATCTCAAGAAATAGAAAGTAGGTGTTCACTTCATAGATGAGTTTTTTTAAATTAAGCTCTTTATATCATTGCCGGATGTTAAGACCTAATGTTCTCTTCCTCACTCAAAGTGTAATCAACGCCTGCAGAGACAGCGTTGTGTTGTTTGTGTTCATAGAGATTTGAATGCACCTCCCTTAACTAATGGGCTGGAAGATTTTATAGTGGTATATCAGAATTTGCTATTAGTGGTTATAATGAAGTTAGCTAAGTAATGGGTAAAAGAACCATGGACTTTCCCAAAGCACACAGCAATCAGAAGAGGAGGACTTGCGTTACCTTCGAAGAGTGAGACTTCTGCTGCAGCTTGTAGAAACAGTAGGACTCGATAAAATAACATAAAGCACAGAAAGTTTTCTTACCTCTGATTTGAAGTATGGGATACTTTTAATTTCATTTTAAGCTTCTTGAAGTGAGGGTCCAGTCTCAGCAAATTATCTGAGTTTCTCCTGCAGCTAGTGAAGAGTGACAGGCAGCGTCAGATGAAGTTTCATCCTTGCAATGCCACGAAGGGTGTGGAATGTCTGTTGACACCCCGTCCTTGTTCACTGAGTACAGAGAGGCTACATGGACCATAGGGACCAAGACAAGTACTTTAGAGCTAGGTGCTTATTCCTCAGACATCCGTAAGTCAAAGTGGGATTAAACCTAGCCCAAAATGAGGAGCACCTGAAATTAAAATACTGGAGACAAACAGCCTGTGTTAATACAGAAACTGTTGCTTAGTGCATTTGGAAATTAATTCTGGAAAGCCATTCCCCCATGAGTGTGGGTTTCCCTGTGAGTTTTGAGTCATGTCCTGTGAGTCCTGTCCCTGCTGGAGCACATCGGATGCTCTATCACATCTCATCAGGTGGCAGAAGCCCGTGTTTTAAGCAATTGAATCCCCTGCACAGTCACACAGCAAACTGATGCCTTGGCCTTGGCTGCATTGACCAGGGGTTTCCAAAGGCTCAGCCTCTGATTTGTGCAGGACAGCTAATTTCTCTGGAGTGGCGGTCAGAGCACGTTCTGGTAGCAAGCCACCCCTCCCTAAATAGCCTTAGCTCTGGGAGACTGCAGGCATGGAAGAGGAAGAGATAGACAAGCAGTCTTTAAAGTGCAGATCCAGGTGAAGCTTACAAGAGACTAGGAAAAGAGTAGATTAAAAGCTTCTATTATTCTGGCTCTTCAAGTAAGCTGCAGATCTTTTTTTTTTTTTTTTTTTTTTTTCTTTTACCCAAATGCAGAGAGTTTCTCTTCCGTTTCTGTGTCAAGAGAAGATTTCTCCGTAACAGTGCTTGAAATCCCAAGAATTTGTATTCATGTCTACGAAGGGATTTAGGCTGAATAGCTGAACTGTGCTTAAGGGTGTTTCTCCTCATTTTCAGAAAAAGCTATGTTGCAGCAGGACGCTGAAAAATGAAATATACTAAACCAAAGGATACAGGAAACTAAAATACCTCCTGTATCCCCTTATCCTTCTTAACACCCTATCCTCCTCCTTGAGCAGTGAAATGCAATCCTCAGACATTTTTGATACCTGTAAAAGCACAGAAGAAGCAACAGGTTGTACCGTCATTTAAAGAAGGTAGAAGCTGTCCCTATTTTCCTCTCCCACATGTAAAAAAAAAAAAAAAAAAAAAAAAAAAAAGTCATTTTTCTTTTTTCTTGCTATGCCTTTTGTAGATTGTCTTTTTCCAGACCAAACCACTTTAGATTATTTCTAACAAATTCACATAAAGTCACTAGGGGAACTGAGAGAAGGATAAAAGGAAAATAAAAATGATCAGAGAGCTAAAAAGTGGAGAAAGAAGCATCTTTGGAAGTTCACCCTGTGCTTGAAGGCACTTTGATTATATCCGTGCACAGACACGCTCATTCCTGACTACTGAGATGAGATGTCAGTGGCAGAAGCAAACAAGAAACTTCAGAGAGATTTGTTATCGAGAATGCCAGCGTTGCTACAAATGTCACTGGGACATGCATGCAAAAAAAAATCCAAAGAAACCAAACCCCACTGCTTAACATTTATCACAAAGGGCAGAGCCAGGAAGGCTTGTCCTATAAATATTGCCCCCAGAACCGGAAGCATTTTTAAAATAAGAATGACATGCTAAGTGTGCCCACCATCTATGCTGGTAGGAGCTACCTGGCATTTCTTCACCAAAGTCTGCCTTTCTGGAGTCCCCACCTGCCTTCATCCTGCATGTTTTCCATGACCAGCGGTGACAGAGAGACAGAGATGACACGGCAGGGTGATCTGATCATTCACATTAACTAATATCAGCAAAAGCAGTGCCACAGTTGCCTGTCAGGTGTAAACTGCAATTCTCCTGCCGTGCAGCTGAGAATTTAATCAGGCATAAGCAGCACATTTTTGCAGCCCCTGGCACAAGTCCCTGTGGAGCTCTTTCCCTGTTCACTGGGTTGAGGCTGATTTCGTTGTCTGTTAGCTGGGTACCATGAGCATGGGAAGAAAGCTGAACTTCGCATTCCTGCACTGAGCAAACCAAATTACAGATCTGCTTGTCCCAGATTTATGGAGACTCCACCACTTACCTGGGCAGCCCGTTCCAATGCTTGACCACCCTCACTGTGAACAAATTCTTCCTAAAGTCCAATCTAAACCTCCCCTGGTGCAACTTGAGACTGTGTCATTGCATCCTGTCACTTGTTACCTGAGAAAAGAGATCAAAAAATGAAAATATATAAAGCACACACATAGAGTAGGCAGTGTTAAAGGGCCATAATACTTGCCAAGCAAAGAACTACAAAGGTAGAAAGTGGGGGGCAGTGTTCCCCCTTTGTTGACAATGAGCACCTTTTGTCACATAACTGCACAGCATTAATCCCACAATGCTTTGGCCAGCACACAGAACGGATGGTACCCAGTTTATGAGCAGGCATTCAATTTTTGTTGCTTTTTTTTTATTATTCTTTAATGGGCTATTTACCAAATGCTGTACAAGCTCCTTTGTGAAAAAAATGAGTTATTCTTTGCTTTGTGGACCTTTATGTGGCTTTTATGACTACAGTTCTCAGCACCTGGAAAATACTATTTTCAGTGTTCCTTTGAGTCCAAGAGGAACTATCTTCATTTCTATCAAGAGGAGCACGGCAGAAGATGGAAGCTGAACACTGCATGACTACCAGTGTCCTGCTGCTGGCACCAGCACCTATACCCACACGAGGTCTCAGCACATCAGGAGCAACTCTTGCTTCCAGCCTCCCATGCTGTACATGTGCAGGCCGGACATTAGGGGCTCAAACTCAGCACCCTGCCAGAAAGGAGCCAGCAGTTAATGGCCACTGTTGAAAAGTCTGACTTGCTTGCTTCTTCAGCATATGCAGGAAGAAAAAACAGACTTTGAGGGCTTATTCAGCAGAAGCATCAGTCATGAGATGGACCAGGGCCGATGGACTTTTCTCCCCCTGCATGGCTTGCTTGGCTGGTTTCCCATAGATCTTGTTTTTAATCAGATATTACAATTTGTATTTTAAAAACAGCAGCCCCATAGTCTGGTCTATCCTGGGTAGGGAATAAGACCAGAGTTCTCAGAAAAGCATAGGAAATGTGATAGTAACAATCAGGAAGCCAGCTCATCACCATGAGGTAGAAAAGCAGAGCAATTTTAAATTTCACTGATGATGTTATTTCTACCACAGTTAGGACTTACCATTTCACTTTGAAAGCTTATTTTTTAACATATTAGCAGCATTTTGAATTAGAAAACAAATTAGTTCTCTTTTTTTTTATTATACATCGCCCAGTTCTAGGTGATATATAACATCACAGAAGTATTGTGTCTTAGGCTTTTCACATATGAACATGAAAATGGAAGGCCCTTCCTCTTCCCCTTCGCCACTGCTCAGTGATAAAACAGGGACCTGTCTGCATGCATGACTCACTGAAATCCACGTACTACAGCATCGGGATGTAACACGACATCTTTTTTCTAATTTAATACCTGAAGTCAAGGAAATGCCTTTCTAGGAAGGTGTAGGGTCATTACAGCTTTTACCGTGAGTCACCTTGGATTAGCTCAGCCACAGGGAAGGAGGCCCAGCCCCTGGGGCAGCAGAGTGGTAGCACCTGATCTGCAGCTGGATTCCTGTGAAACTTGCTTTGCAGGATCTGCCCATGCTGGTCGTGGTGTAACAACCCTGCAGACCAGGAGCTATGAGATCTGAAGAGCAGCCCAGCTCATAAATCACTTAAAAATACCATTATCTGTTATTTTCCCCCTTTTCCTCCATTCAGTGCATTTCCTTTTCTCTCTTGTCTATAGCTGACTGGAATAAAGTAATCCATTTTTAAGCATGTTGCCATTTAAGACTTCAGCTTTGCCCTGTATTTAGTATTCTCTCGTGGCCAGATAAAATCAAACACTTCATTTTATTTCAAGTAGTCCAGTAATTTTTAGCATGATTAGTATGACTTCAAAGCAATATTTGGTTTCTGTAAAACTGATATTCTTTTTTTTCTGTGAAAAAAAAAAAAGTTTTACCTTTTTTATTTTAATGTTTTGTCCCAGTCTATGTGCAGTTCTTTTCCAGTCACCCTGACAACGGCGAGGCTAAATGGCGAGCACCAGAAGGCTGCTGCTTTCACACGGCGCTACGAAAAGTCCCCTCAGCGAGCTGGAGTGATTACTGTCAGCCTGATTATTGCCTGATGACCAGATTGTTCTGCGTCTAGAAAGATGGGACAAGTGTTCTTCCACGGGCGTTCTCCTTAACGAATCTACTCAGGATGTAATTGTCATTGATGATGTGTTATCGCTGAAGTGATCTGACTTGTCGAGTTTTCAACTTTGAAATATTTGGATTTTTCTGAGGTTTTAGCTAGATGAGTACTGTTTCACTTTCCAGTGGGTGTTCTCTGACCATCCCTTCAAGTTTCCTTTATTCCACATCCTATATGTGGATCCATACATATGCCAACCTAATGCAAGAAAGCTTTTGTTGAAAATTCATTATGCTTATACGCAATAAGTGCTAGTCCAGAGCTAGGAGAACTGGACCCGGATGCTTGAGGTATGGTCAGACAATTATTTATTTATTTATTTATTTATTTAAATCTGTGCCAGAATATCTACTCAGCTATAAGTAAAACTGAAAAGAAACAGTTGGAGTTCAGCAAAAGAAACCAGCTATGGAAATGGTAAATATTCATTATCACTACATTGCTGTATTTTTTCTGAATCTGCTTAAAATAACAAAGCACTAAACAAGGCTTTCAAAATCATAAGATATAACACAGTACCAGCAGCATATACAGGATTCTTGAAAGCCTTCTTGCTGCATGTGATAAGTAATAGGAGAAAATGTGAACTGCAGAGAAATCATTTCCTATTTACTTTCATGTGTCTATTTAACCCAGCTGTTTATTGTTACGAACAATAGATGCTATCAATGTATAGGAATGCAGCCAAACACGCATTTAATTGCTGAAAGAGAAAAGCTTGCCTTTTTTTCCTAGCAGGGAACATTATAAATATTTCTATGCTATCAAATCGTGGGCTTTAAGCATCTGTTTTACATTATTAGTATATGTGTGCAAACACACACCCTACTATATTGCATTTCACTGCCTTTATAAAAGGGAGCAGTATCATTTGCCACAGTACTATGAGTGTTTCCAGGGAGGTGCCACTATAGGAAGCTGAGTTTCATGGGATTTCCAGATATTTGGGTATCCACCTCCTTGGGTGCTCTTCTCCAAGTCCCAGCCTGTTCTTGGTACCAAGGATGCGGGCTGTTAGGGTGGTGGGCTCTGGTGCTTTGTGCTGGAGGACAGAGGTCACCTTCATGGCAAAACACAAGGCCATGGAGTCTCTGGGGCCCTGGTCCTTCACAGGTGCTTCTTTTGGGTTGTGTCTCCAGCCATGGGGCACCCTCTTTTGCAGGCTGGAGGTGGCAGGAGGATGGCAAGGGGGAACCAGCAGGCTACGTGAGACTGTGGACCATCATCTAAGTAGGTCACCAGGGCTCCTAGAGTCTCCTAAGGGCCTGTCTGCCCTTCTGCAGCAGTGTTCACAGGGACATGGCCTATTTAATGACAGCATCTGGGGACGGACGGCCTTCTCCCTTGGTTTCTCTCTGACTAACCCTAGGTGGCTGACGAAGTATTTGCATCCCTGGAGTGGCAGTGACTCACCATGACACCATGAAAGGTGCCAAACACATATCAGGGTGATGGATTTGGGTCCCAGCAGCTCCTAACTGTACCTCCAGCAGCTAAACTTTGCAGCACATCCTGGCTGGCCAGGGTGCTTTTATTACCGATGCTTTTATTTTTAGAGTTGGATCTATGATAAAGCACCAAGTTCAAACTCCCACAGACAACACATGATTAATGTCCCAAACAGGGCAGGCTGCTATAAAATTACAGATTGCATTTTTTGCCTGAAGAGACAAACTTAGTGAGTGAAGTAGCTGCCAAAGCTCCTTCAGAGTGCAGAGATCCCTGGTAGCCCCATCCAGAAGAAGACAGGGTAAAGGGAAGAAGGAGAAAATAAAAGACAAAGGACTTTGAGAAGAGTTAAATGACTAACCAGAAAGGAGGAAGGAAAGTATTTATTTATTTATTTATTTATTTTTTTGGTGGTGTTGTGCTCTTACAAACATTTTCCACTAATGTCCTAAAGGTCCTGGTGGAGCTGCTGTCATAATTACGCACAAAATTGAGCAAGACCAGGTTGGTGTACAGACACCAGAACAGAGGTTTGATAAAGCACTAGGTTTCTTTCTATTTTGAATGCAAGACATTTTGTTAGCCCTTTCCTTGATATCTCATTCTCCTAAACATAAATTATTTAATTCTCCTAAACAGATTTTTTTTTTCTGCTATGTTATTTGTAAATCCCTACCCATTTTCCCAGTGTTTCTTGCTCATGTTGGTATGTGCTACAGTACATGTTACAGCTGAACTTGGTGCTGGCTGTCCCTGCCCAGCTGGGGAATGGACTTAGGTGCTTTACCCTGGGAAATGTCTCACACAGGACCAGTTCAGGTTATTTTACAGCATTGTTTACAACTGAGTAAAAAGAGCAAGCAGTGTGGCTGTTCACAGGGCTAGAGCCCCTCGTAAGACCCCAACATGTAAGCACTTAAACCCAAACCTCATTAGGGAAAACTGAGCCTGGAGGTGAGTTGTCTAGTGTGACTTTCTGATTCCACAAAGAAAATGTTGTGTGTGTTACGCCCTCATCAAAGAAGCAAAACTTGAAGGTCTGACAGCTTTCTGTTATGATTTCATTTCAGTTCTCCTGCTTTGCCTCATAATTTTGAGGGTATCTTGATGTATTCATTTACATACCCACCAAAACATATATCAAACAAACAAACAAGTGTATCTACCTTCATTTCTGTCATATCACTTCTCTTTCTGTCTATGAAAACTGTAAACACAAGCTGACACAGCATTAATAAGTTGCTACCAGTCTAATTAATACAGAGAAGAGACACGTTTCCCAAAGGAGCACCTAATCCTTTCCATTTCTGTTTATCACAGCAGGTTACCAGTAAACAAATCTGTGTTTATTTTGCTCTACGTGACCTGTGCAGTGTTATTTGAGAAGCAGGGCTCCCTCTTGCAAAGGCTCGCTACCATAGCTACCAGGCTACCTATACTTACAGCAAGGACCGCGTCCTCTGTCATTTGTCTCTTCAGGGGGAAGCTAACCTGTGTGGATGTACATATCTCAATACCTCACACAACTGAAAGAATTAACACTGTGTTAATATGGGAGATATTTTAAGAAATAAGGGTGATATTAAGATGCTCTCCTCTATGGTTGGTGATGGGTTCAATACACAGGAATGCTGAAGCTAGCCTTGCTGTTCAGTAAAATGAGGAGATCTACCTATGCCTTGCTGTCCTGGTGTAGGCCATTACTTTTTGTATACTGAAAGTGGTTTTTTTTAATAACTTTCTGAGGACTCTCATGTCATTGCAGGAATTCTTGAGTCCATAACACTTGTCATTCAGACCCAGCTTTTGCCTCAGTGGAGATAAGCAAGCCGAAGCAGCGAAGCTGGGAGGAGCCTTTCAGGCACCCTGCTAGCTCAAGGGCAGGTAATAGGTGTTCATGCGAGCTGTTCATCTGCTGTGGCCTCTTTAACAACCTCTGAAGTTGGCATACCTGCCATTTCCCACAATCCAAGGGGTTAAGAGGATGAGAAAATTTAATGGAAAATGAATGCTGCTTATCTGGACATGGAATAAAGGTGATACTTATAAATACTGGAGCAGACAGAGAAATTTCAACAGCAATACATTAAAGGAAAATTTAAATGCAGACTGCTTAGACAGATTTTTTAATATTGAAAAGTCCCTTCTATCAAAATATTGATCTCTCTGCCCGTCACTCTAGAGATATTCAAAATGCAATTGTAAATATATTATATTGAGATAGTGTCTGGTATTTCCAAAAAGCAACACAGGGCATACAGTGAGCGTGTTGCAGGGCTTCTATGAGAATGCTGTGGCCGTGGCTAACAGATGCTGAAGCTCAAAACTCTTGAAGTGTTGTTCTGCCCAGAGGAGAATCACCCTTGTCTTGACTGGCGAGGTGACTGTTTCAGCACAAGTAATTTCATACCACAAAATTATGAAGGTGATCTGCTTGAAGATGTGATGGTCTTCATCCAGGTATTTCATTAAGGCTCTGCTATGTTGATGTTACTGACATCAGTAATTAATGAGCACATTTTTTATCCTACAGTGTGCTCCTTTTCAGAAGCCTGAAAGTGTGATTTGCTGGTTACTCATAGTCTTGATTCTGTATTTGCTAAGACCATCCACAATCAGTAAATAACTCCCCTGGCAGTACTGGTGGTGTACAAATAAAACAAGTGCCTGTGACACCACGAACAAGCTCTGCGTGTCTTCTTGTTGCTGCGCACTGCAACCGCAGCTAGCACTCAGCTTACCTCACTTCTATCCGTTTACCAGGAAAACAGTCAGAAGCTGGAGGACTACAAAACAGATTGTGTCAGATGACTAAATTCTTCTCTTACCATCCTGTCACACACTTGCAGGTGTATTTCTAATTCGTATTCCATCCACTGTCTCAAACATGATTCATTAAGGTTAACGATTCTTCTGTCTGCATGCATCAGTCATTCTAAGCTGCATTAGTTCAACCCCAATGTATTTAAGGACTTGTCATTAATTAAACACAGTTTGTACAGAGACTTGTAAATGTAAAGTACTAAGGACAAAGTATTAATAATTGTCATATCCTTGTGAAAATTATAGAAGTATATCCATATTTCTCCCATCTGCCATCATAAGGAAAATACAATTTCACCATCAGACTTTGTCTGGAGGGAGATGGATGTGAGTCCTCCAGAACAATTTGTTTCAGACACCTGCATTTGGTGCAGGCTGCTTGCTGCACTACAGTGGCCTGAGTGTTGCAAAATCCTCACCTCCTTATGATGCCCATTTTTTGTGTATGCTCAGCAATAGTGTACAAAACCATGGGAGATGGGGTTTTCCCCTCAACTTTCTGGAAATACCAAGTACCCATCATCATGGGCTCTGAGATGGGACTGTGGATATGATTTTACTACATCTTGTACATGAAGGGGCAATGTGGGACAATTCTGCTGCTCCTCTTTCCATCCAGATACAAATAGTTAGCCAGTCCAAATGTCACACCTCACTCACACTGGGCATTACATCAGCTTGCCAGCCAGAGAAACAAAAGCTAAGCCAACTGTGAGACACAGAACTTCTTCCTCAGGGATAAGTAGCAGTGGAGAGGAGACCACACCAAGAGCTTATTGTTAGACCTTTTCCACACTTAGAACCCCAAAGCATGCTGTTGAGGACTTGCTGAGATGCAAAGACCATTGGTTTTGAAGACATTTGTGGAGAAGCATCACACTGTACTCCAAAGCCGTTCTGACTTCTGCAGGAGTCTTAACTCACAGGATATCACTGCAAGGTTGGGCAAGTCAGCGTTTGGTGAGTCAGGGCTGCAGAGCTCCACAGGTGACTGACTTCTGCAGAAGTCAGTGTCAGTATAGTGCTTATTTTCCTTTCAAACAATACGACACTTAGGAAAATGTTGGCAGCTGGAAGAATATTAAGAAGAATACTTGATCTAGGAAACAATTTTGCTGTGGGCTGGAAAAATATGCCCCATTTCTGTTCCTTTTCCTGAGCATGTTGTACACTGAAGTAAGGAACACTTCCAGCAGACTTACTCCAGGGAAGTCTCTTCCACACAGAAAACCTTGACAGGAGATAAGTTTGCAAAGGAATAACCAGCAGCAAAAACTAGCAAAATAAGATATTCTCATCAGAAATGGTAGTGATGTTTGTTTCTTTTCCATTTCTTTTCCCCTACCTTTCCCATCATATCCCATCACATGGGGATGATATGTTCTGACAGAGGATGACCATAGTACAGTGTTGAAGTTTCCTGTCAACTTGAAGAGAGTTTGGAGGGGCGTTGCTTCTTTTTCAGTAGTAAAATCTCTCCTGTACCACACTGCTGATCTCTAATGCCCATCAAAATCTTGCCCAAACAAATATATACAGTAGACTGGTAGGTATCAGCATCCATTAGTAAGCAAAAATGAATAGTAGATAAAAAAAGTAACAAACAATAAATTAATGTAATTAACAGGATATACAAAAACATCTTGATCTTTAGGTCATTAAGTATTAAACTGTGGCATTTGCCACTTCTGCACACATTATGTATGTGTGTATGTTCCAACCAGGAACTAGCAGATTCCCTTTTTAGAATGGAAATTTTTGCCTTCCTTTGCTGTGTATGCCATAAAGTATAAACTTTTCCTGCACTACTAGAACTTGAACGAGAACTCTTGATTTATTGTTCAGCTGTAACAGCAGTATCTTGTTTATAGAAATATCACTCCTTAGTTAATTCAGTCAATGCCATAGACTTGTAAATCTAAGCATCCTTGTACTATTCAAAAGAAAGTGAATAGTTATTTTATAGTCAATTATTAGGAAGTTTTTAATGACTAAAATATTGTTAGTGGGTGTTTTACTGATTTTTGTATGTGTGAATTTCATTTTCACACTGTTGAAACGGTACATTGATAGAATAAACAATCCTTTAATAAAAAACTAGAGCTCCCATAGATCTTGTGAAGCAATCTTCAAGCACAATTGGCTTTATATTGTTGGAGGTAAGACCTATACCCAAAAGGGAGCAGGTGAGGAGGCAGTAGAGAATTGCAATTGCTGCCACTGAGAGACTATTTAAACTACAAAGACTGTGAGTGAAATAGGTTTGACAGAAAGGAAAAATGAAATGCAGATCTGGTATCAGCAAAGAAGAAATACAGGGTAAACAAATTCCTGAGGGTACCAAATTCCAAAGTGTAATAAGCATGTTCTGTTTGTACATTTTTCATCTTTTTTATTACAATTTGATTATAATTTAACTTTCAGAATATTTCCCTGTCCCCCCCACCCCACCACCAAAACAAAACAAAACACAAACTGCTTCATACTGTATCTTGTAATAAATAGCTGGAAAAAAAAAGATTTCAGTGAACAAATTATTGCAGTTAGAAAATATTTTCCAGTAGATTATATTTATTTTCCTTGTTGTCACTCGTTGTTTCTCAGTCCTGAGAAATTAATTAACATTTCTTCAGCTGGTACTTTTTCTCTTACTAAGCCAAGTGCTCAAATACTGGAAAATCAACCCTACCCTTTATTCACACATACAAAAATATTTGCTGTGATACCTAAACCTTTGCTCCTTAATCTCTCTTTTTTTTTTTTTTTTTTTTTTTTGCTTCTGTTCTCCTGCCCCTTATAGCATTTTTTTTTTCCAGTGGGCCCTATCTATGTGCAGAAATATTTTCAAGCCTTGCCATTTGCCTTTGATCCATGTGTTGATTTGATGAATCCCATCCAGTCTTCATCTGATTTCCCTGAAGTGTCCTACTGTTGCCTGCCACCCAGGCAGCGGTCATCCACCTCCTGATGTTCCTCACCATCAGCAACATCTCTCTCACTTCTCTGTCATTGTTACTGTCCTGGGGTTTTGTTCCTCCAGCTAAAAGAGAACAGGATGCTTCTGAAGGAATTTGAAGTGCAAGTTGAGCACATATGTAAGTAAACACAAATATGTACATGTGTTCAGGTTAATCCTGATTTATTCTTTTAAAGAAGAATTCTGCAGTTTAGATGTAAGTTTCTATGATTCATTCACTGACTCTTTTATTTATTCATGTAGTTTCATTCTGCACCCTTAAGCTATCACAGATATTTTATATGATGGTACTTAATTGTGTTCAGCCACCAGAAATGCTGATTGAAAATTAAAATGTTCCTGTTCATTTCCTTCTGGAGTTATGCACATTGAAGATTAATAGATTCATTCTTATTATGTACATGAAAAAAATTGACCTTAGAAGCATGGCAAAATGCTTAAATTAATAGTTCTGTAACTAGAAATCCTACCTTTGGCTATTAGTTGGGGTTTTAATAGGTGTTCCACTTTAGCCATGACCAGCTCACTAACAGTCCTTGTACTTGAGCTTCATCTTCATTATTGGGTTAATGAACTGAAGAAAGAAAGAACAAGCTCAACTCACATAACCCTTCAGTAAAAATGTGCTGAAACCCATCGCAGGTAAGGTAAATCCATTAAGTAGGGGACAAACTGCCTCACAAGGCCATTGGGTTGGTGAAGCCCATTCCTGTATTTTCTTGGAAAAGGAAGGATGGAGGCAGAATGAGGGATCCCACATCATACTGCATTAAAAGAAGAGATGAAGGGTGTTTTCATTTTAGCACATCCCACTGCAGTATGTTAATGCCTGTTGAGTGAGCTGAACAGGCAGCAAAGCTGGTTGGGCAGTCCTTGGTCCTCTCTCTCCTGTCATCAAAGCTGGAAAAAAGTGTATCAGAGAAACACTTCCTAGCCTTGACCTGATGAATATCTTGGTCCCACCTCAGCATCTAGATGTGTAGGTTGCCACTTTGGTGCTTAACCCACCCTGCTCTCTGTGGTCTGTGGGGAAAGGAAAGCAATATCAGGTATAGCCACACATTTAACACTGGGGACAGCATGCCTTTGACCTTGAAAGATGGTCAATAGAAGATGGTTTGGTTTTGAATTTAATGGACATTCCCAGGGAAACTGAATGTTGAATGTCTTCAGATGCCAATGAATTTATTTATACCTGAAATAAAATTGAAAGGTTCTCCCAGGCAGATGCCGCTCCAAGGGCTGGGCTTGGTAGGCTGGGTATGCAACAATTGACTCTCAAACCCTTACCATGCAAAGAAATTTGGTCCCAGATGTTGCATGCTGCAAGTATGTCACCATCTGAATACCTTGCATTCTCTGAGACAACTACGTCCTGCTTCCTTGTGCCCATAAGGAATATTGGTGCACAAATGGAAATTGTATTGTTCTCTGGATTTCACTAGCCCAGTTAAGTAAGTTTAGTCATTACAGCCTTATACTAGAAGATTTTTTTTACCAGAAATTTAATTCTTATAATTAAAATTAGGTTAATATGTGTAAAATGCTTTCTTTTACTGTACTAGTTTTGCCTTCTGGCCACAGGCATAGAAGGGAAATCTGCTGAGTTACAAAATGAAAATGATGAGAAAACCAGTTTACATTTCCAGATTTTTATGGTTTGCCCTCAGCTCTAGCATTGGATCAATAGTCATGCACTGTGTAGAAGCAAAGGCAAGTAAAATATCCTAAGTACAAGATGGAAGTGGTTTTATCAGCTTTGTCTGGAATTACACCAAATCACTCCAAGAAAGCATGATATATATTTGCAAATGTTCAATATTTTAGAATTCAGTGCAACTCTCTTCTCTATACATACATGCATCACAGCTGTGAAAAAGTGATGTTAGTCATAAGTTCAAGCCTCATGCCCAGCATTTCCCAACTGGCAAGTTTTTAATTACATTAACATTCACATTTGCTTCCTTCCATGTTCCTAAAATGAAGATTAATTTTCACTGTGACAAAGTTCTGAATGTCACAGGATTTCTGTAGTCATCATTCATGATACTAGCCAGGAAGTAATACTGAAAGTAATTCCAGCTGTTGGTATGGAAGTCTGGAGGCTGATGACAAATTATTGCATGATCTTTAGGGAAGAAATATGTAGTGCTAAACCACTGTCTTGATATGCATAACTTTATAAACCCTTTGCTTAAACTTTGAAGTAGCAATGTGACTTCCAAAATCTGAAATGTATGTTTTGTTCCTAGTTGGTATCTTCAGTCAGTAGAATAGCTGGGGGCATGCTAGAAGAAGGAGAAAGTAAGTTGCTATAAATTAAAAACAAAAAGCAAAACAAAACCCCACCAGGATAAGTTCTGAGTAAGAATTATGCTCAGTGGTATAATTTGGGCAGGGAGGATTCATGATTTGCACTAACACTAAGAAAAGGGATTTAAAATACTGTAGCCACTTTATTAATGTAGGTATTAATTTACTTTTTATTATGTGTATGAAGAAAGATGGATTATCTCACAAATATCCTTTCCTAAAGACTGTGCAGTAATTGGATGATGAATGAGGCGGTGGTTGCAGCAGCAGGTAGGAATAGGAAAAATGTTGTTGTGCAGAATGAGATAATGAATGCCTTAAATTGAGAAACAACATCAGAGACTGTGTGTTGCAGCTGTGGCTTTCAACCTTTCCATGCATCTGCAGCTGCTTTCCTGTTTCTCCTCGTTTCTAGTTGAAGATGTATTGCAAGCAGGCTTAGCGAGCTCATGAAGTCCATGCAACAGCAGAGCAGGCCAGGTGACAGCAAGCTTGATGACTCCTACAACATACATCGATGTACAATGGGCATCTGAGCTGTTATTACAGTCCCTGTGAAAATCTTCTAGTCTATGGATATTGGATGTCTTTTTTCTTATTATTTTGTAAAGATTTTCTTATTATTTTGTAAAGACACCACACTGGTGGTGGTGTCTTAAATACCAACTCTTTTCATCAAGAGGGCAGAAGGGGTTGTCTTCTCCTAAGGCTTGGATGTGCTGCCAATAACAAGTCTGAACATGGTATCAACGACACTAAGGACCCTAAGCTGTTGCTGTGGGACTTATTTTGTCCCAGAGCCAGTCCGAGGCAGACATGAGCTGTCCCTGTGGTTGTATGAAAGCCCATGTAGCCCAAGGAGCCTTCACCCCACCAAGTTACATCATCCGATGAAACTGCCCCGCACCAGCTGCTGCTGCTCTGAGCTGACAGAAAGGTCGTTCAGCTCCTAAATCACCTCGCCCAGATGCACTCCAGAAGAGGACAGTGCTGCAGGCCACTTGAACCTGTTAACTCGGTCCCTTGTGAAGCAGTAACTCATGGTAGCGTGCTTGCTCTGCATGACCTTTTGCCAGGATTAAGCTCCCACAAATGCTTCATCCTCTGGGTGTGAATGCAAGGCAGGGACACGAGGCAGGGAAAGCAGAAAGCATGGGACAGATGAACTGGGGAAATATGGCTCTGGCCTGATGTTTTATTATAGAAGGAGAGCAGTAACTGGACATGTTCCTGGGTCAGCACTTGAGAAGGATATATCTTAATTTCTATTTTACAATAATTTAGCATCACACTTCATAATTGTCTCCTGTATTTTCCCATGTTGAAATTTTCATGGGGAAACCCACGAGATGGCTGAGTTTCCACCATCCAATTTAGCCAGATTTAATTTATTTCCAGTGGTCAAGTTCAGCACCCACCTGCTTCTGTTGCATCTCTGCTGTTTGGCTAGGGCCACTTCTGCCCACCCGGAGTCCTCTAGGAAATGCAGGAGTGCTCACTGCTCAAAGAAGATTTGTGCTGCTCCCACAGTGTGTCCCCTGCTTTGTGTTTACCAGCTCAAAAGCTTCCAGCAAGATTCTTCTCTGTGTATGTGATCCGTTCCTGGACCACAGGAGGAAGACTTCTGTCCTTCCAGGCTGCCCCTCGGCAGGCAGCCTGGCTATAGCTCCTGTGGTCCCATTTGTGTTTTCCTGCCTTTTTGCTTGTGTTACAGCAAGGGAGGCACAGGGACCTGAAACCACAAGCCAGAAGAGGAATACGACGTCTAATTCAGCAGCAGTACAATTTTCAATCAGCTTAAGCTGACACAGAAATGGCACCCTTAATATCAATATGAGGTTACCGTGACTTCAAAGGTACTTGGCAGAATTGGGCCATTTGAGCTGTGACCTTGTTTGTGGGGGGTCATACCCTAACAATATAAACTTCAGTTTTTCATCTGCCCATTACTGATAGCATGCTGGTTTATGACTATTTCACCAATTATCTTCCAGCAAGCATGTCCCATTCATGCCTAACCAAAATATCAATATCTTCTTGCTGTCACAGCATTACTGTCCCTGTTGCAGTCAGGGGCTGCTGAGCATGTTGACACTAATGGGGCTCATCATCTGAAATGCAGCAATTCCCATGCACACAGGGACTGCTAGGAGTGCCTGGATCAGAGCTGATGATCAAAGCCCACTGCTGTATCAAGATTACTCCATGCTGGAAGCAATCTCAGCTGCTGGCTGAAGATCATTTTGTGCTGCTTGCAAGGGTAGAAGAGGGATTTACAGGGAAGCTGTATACTTTGAACAGTTGGACAGAGCTGCAAGAGACTATAAAAGAGACATAAAAATTGTATCTTCATTAAGCAATTTAGGAGTAATTGATTACTTACAAGAAGAGCAATAAAACCATTTAAGGAGCCTCTGTTTTCAATTCACTCATATCTGGTGATCAAATGGTATAATAAATTGGGGAGGGAGGGCATGACTGACAGATTGACCTGCAGTGTGACTTCCTGGAAGAGCACAAATGTTTAATCTAGGCCTAGTTTACCAACATTGTTTCAAAATATTAAAATACATGTTGACTTTCTACAAGCATGTGGCAAGAACTTCATACTGGTTCGAGAAACTTCCCTGTATTTCAGGAGCCTGAAACCTCAAACTGGTACCATTTGTCACTGTGAAAAAGTGACCAATATGGTCTGAGACAGATCTGCCCTACATCTAGTACAAATTATCTGTACTTATCTCACCTCTGGAGCCTGTTTTAGGGAAATAAATTTACTTAAAATGCATGCTAAGGATTTCCAAAATGCAGATAAATTATAAAACGCACAGTGTCACAGACTGGGAAAGATGGCTAGACTCTCTTTTTCAGGAGATTTGGGATTCAAATACATGCCTGGTGAGGACTGAAGAGGTATCACAGTAAGCTGAAACCCACAGAAATGGTTTACAAACTATTCAGATATTAGAAAAAGCCCTCCTACATGCATAATCAGTTTCTTTAGGAACCCAATGCTTCCCAAAATCTTGCCCACTTCTCATATCTAAATATGCTTATATAATAGATAATATATCTCTGAGGCAAAGGATATTATTATTATTATTATTATTATTGCAAACTAATTCCTTCTCATGGATGAGCAGAGTGAGTTTTAGCTTCTGACCAATTACTGGTAAATAAATTCTGAAGGCCCCAGCCTTCAGAATTGTGAAATATTTCTGGAAGCTTCCCACTCATTTCTGTTTACAGGAACATTCATATTTTTATTGTTTTATTCTCTTCTTTTTAAGCAACAAAAATCAGTAGCTTTTCCCTTGCAAAACACTCAATAAAATATTACAAACAATAATTACATAACTGAGCTCTTAATGGTGAATGCAAATATAAAGCCACTTAAAGTGATTTTTGTTCCACTTGATTGTATTGTGTTTTTTATTATTATTATTATTATTTATTGGTTTATGATATTTTATGATATTTTATGATATTTTCTCTCCATTTCTACATTTACTGTGGCATCTAAAGGTTCCCCTCCCCTACCATTACATCATTAGCATCCTCCAAGAAACACTAATGTACAAGCTCTGCCCCCAAATTAATGTCTGGTGACAGATAATAGCAATGAGTAGTTAGTAATTGTTATAATTGTGGTTTGGAAAACTGACTGCTGAGCCAAGCCATGTGGCCTGAAGCCTGAAGCTACAGGCATATAGATTTACAGATTTCTTTGCCTCCAACAGCTGGTGAGCATTGAGCAGCACAACTACGGCAAATGTATTAAAAATAATAATAATAATAATAAAAGCTTTCTTGCTTTCTGTGTTGGGGGCGGAGGGGGTGTTCAGAAAGACCTGTTAAATCAGAATTGGTTTGGTAGCTTAACTAATTGTAAGTGGGAATAAATCCCTGGATTATTGCTGGTTTTGGTCTTCAGTGAGGACCTGTGATCTTGGAAGGACCTGGATGGAAGGTGGCACCAAGCTGGCTCTTTAGGCGAGTGGTAGATGTAGCAGGTTCCTGCACGGTGCTGCAGAGAGCAGCAGAAGTGATGCATCAGTTCTGGTGAGGCCCTTTCTGCTCAGCCATGAGCCAGAGCCAAAAATTGTTAATGGAGGTGAAGAGCAGGCACAGATGGTATTGCCTGAGTTACAAGGACAGCTTTGGCCTGTGTACGGCTAACCCCACACTGCTCTCAATCTAAACCACAAGTAGACCAAAGCACAGAGGAAAAGGAGAAATAATGGGGCAAAATACATTACTATGTTGAATCTTCATCCTAATTGCAGGGGAGACAAGTTCATAGACCATTCTTGCTTGAAATACTTTTTATTTAGCATTTATCATCAAGGGAGGTTCATAGCATGGTTAGGTTCTTGACAGAGTTCATAAAAAAAAAAATGATTTCAGCCCTTTCAGACAGTAAATACTGGGACAAGTTTTTTTTCCATGCAGCGAGGATGCCTGAGACTATCTTGTTCATATTTAGTTGTGTGGAGAAAGGAGGGACACCATTTTAGCTGATGCAGCTTAGCAATTTCCAAAAGACAGAAATGCTAGAAATATTTCTTTGAAAAGCTCTTTCATGTTAGCAGTCAAGGACCAGCTTATTTGAGTCCATTCTGTGTAAAAGGCCTTTTAACACCTAACCTGCATGGGACCCAAGAAAAAACACCGTTGATATGATGGCTAAGTGGAGAACTACCTCACCTGGATGGCAACGATGTCATATAAGGCTTTGGTTAGAAGGTGACTTTGTGCCGCTCAGCGTGACTTCACTTCTTGGCTATCTCTCCAGCTTTACTTCACTCTTTGAATAATGCTCAGCCATAATGACTGCTGTCTGGCTTTTTGCTCTCACAGTACTGCTCTTGCTGAGCAATGTACAGAAGACAAGATTCCTTCCAACTTCACCTCACTGCGTTGCACTTTGCAAGGTTACTTTTTGAAGTCTGAGGTCAGCTCAACACCTATCTTGGAAACTACAAGAGTGACACTCAAGAGGGAATTGGTGGAAGAGCTCTACTGATGCCCCACAGAAAAGTGTTGTAGAGAGAGCATCTGAGAGAGAAGCCTTTCTGGTCTTTGCACAATGGGAAAGGTGTAACTCCCTCATCTCCCTAGTGACAGCTTTTAAGTAATATACCACTCCTGGGGCACAAGGTTTATTTCTCTTATTTTAGATTATATTTACAAGTTCAGTATGTTTTGTTTGGGGTAAAATCTAACTTATTTTGAAAATGAATTAACACTTCTTCACACCATCAGGGTTGTATCAATTTTGTGGTGCTGAGGCTTTGTACCACTGAAGTGTATTATCTGATTTTTAGATTGCAACCTGCTGAAAAAGACAGCCTGCAGTGTAAGTAGGATGGGGAAATGGAGAGGAGGATCTGGAAACTTACACAGTGAGGAGTTCAATTCCCGAATCTCAGTTGCCTCAGAAAGCAATGCCATACCCCACAGTTCAAAAACAATCTATGCAGAAAGGAAGAGGCACTTTAATGTAAAATCAGTTGTCAGTAAAAAGTTACCCCTTAAACTGCATTTTAACTTGACTTCTGAGATAATTGCAAAATTAAGAGTATCTATTTTAAATATTCTTCCTCCCACCAAAGAAATCCCTCAAGAATGGGAAGTAGCACCTGTTTATAGGCAAAGTTACTGCTGACTGCAGTAATGCTATGTGATAAACTGCTACATAAAGCCATTTCAAGTCTCACAAATTAACAACTATCTGTAACTCAGTGGCCTCTGAAGGTCTCTGAAGTGACACACAGCCTTACAGCAGGACTGCCAAAGTATCCTTAAATTTCTTGCTCTGAGAGAGAAAGCAGTAAATTTTTCTTTGCTCTCTGTGACTTACAACATGTCAGACAATATTATGTGATTTTTATTGTGAATAGTTGACTGTGGATCAATCAAGCTCTATTATGTTGTGTTTGACATGAGCATATATAAGAAACTGTGTGGAAAAAAATCTGGATGAAGGAATGCAAATGGACACACATAAGCAAAACTGAAAGATCAATGGGGCATGTAGAAACAAAATGAAACACGCACAGCAGTAATTTCTAGGAATCTGCTGGTCTTCCAGAATTCAGAAGAGAAAACATCATGGCATCCATGTGGCCTGAGCCAACACACCTTAGCAAGTCACACTGAAAGCCTGAGGTCTAAAATCAGACACTGGATGCTTCTGGTCTACATTGCACACGCTGCTTTGTCAGTTTTTAACAAAACAACTTCCATGATTTCATCGTGCATCTGCTGCTATCATGGGGCTGGGATTGATGCTGGAGGGTAGCTTAAGGTGGTGCCATGCCCAGCCATCTGCCAAGAGTTACTGCATGCCGGGAAAGGCAGCAGATCGGGCAGTGCCTCTGCTCCTCACCCACTGCTGTTTGTTGCTCAAAATCTGCAAGCAAGCTGAAAAAATCAGCAGCGGTTTATGTCAGTTTGCAGTTTTGAACTGCAGGGCCCTGGAAAGGATATACTGCCTCTGCCACTGGGACAGCAGTGTCTGGTAGAGGTAGCTGACATAGGGCAATAAGCCCTTAAATCATACCCACCTGCATCTCCTGAGACTGCAGCCAGAACCCTAATTCTTAAGTATTATACAATACAGGCACTGGTCCTACAGCACTGGGGTCAGTAGGAATGGCTGTTGTTCCAGGATAGGGGACAGGGTATAAGAAGAGCATCCCAGGGTCTTGTAACTAGGTAGGAAACCAAAAGCCTAGGGTAGGGACACATGGACACACAAGTTCTTGCAGGCCAAGTGGATGGATGTGCTCACGCTGCCAGTGAAGTCTGGCCAGCAATGCATGTCTGGGGAAAGCAGTTAGACATGGCACAAGCCATCTGGCCAAGCAACAGTGCTATGCTGCTCTGGGAAGGACCCTGCAGTCCTGTGGCAACATATGTTCATCCTCAATTTATTTTGATCATTTATGCCGCATTACACTATAAAAGTAGTGCTGCTATCCATAACTAGCTGACTATAACCACACAGATAACCTCTGACTGTAGCTCACATAGCAACAGAGTGGGAGGCAGGATGCTGATACAGCTGCAAGGGAGGAAGGCAGAAGAGAGGAGAGTGTGGTGAAGTCTTTTTCTCTGTTAAATGCTAGGGAAGTCTCTCCTTGCCCTGGAGTGATGACAAGAGATTCCTCTAGACAGCCACAGCCTTCCCAGTAAATCTGCCTGTGCTGTTTACTGTATATTTTTCCACATTCACAAGCTGCTTTTAAAGTCAGCATTTGGGAAGCAGCTTGTGGTCATGTGTGATTAAAAGAAACAGTGGTGCTGTTCTGTGTACAAATTTATTTTGTGCACACCAAATGCAGAGGAAAGGGTGCACATGCAGTCTGAACTGTGTGCTTCCTTTTCTTACATGGGCACAATAATCTGCATGAATAATTCTCTGATGGGAAAACAAACAAATGACGTGATCTCTCCCAAACTACAAAGTGTGGCAGTGTCGTAAAGAAGATGTCTGAATAGATGGTCCCTGAACACCTCCTGGAGAAATGTTCCTGGCAGAGGGAGGGAGCTCCTGGGACATCTGAGGGCAGGGCAGGAAATCCCACAACGCATGCACTGCGTCTCCTTGATCTCAAAACATTATGATTCTCCAACGCCAGGTTGCAGTGAGGCATTCAGATGTCTCAGTCACCCTGGTCACACTCTGCTGATGAGCAAGGTCTCTGTGGGGTTTCAGAGCAATCTTCCTTACGCCAGTGGGATGGCCAAAAACATTGGCAGCAGCATGAGGCTGCTTATTCGTGAGCCGTTCTTCCTGTCTCTTAGTCAGCAGCACTGAAAATGCAGCTTCTTTTCCCAGAGAGGCTTGAAAGGGAGATTGGCAATCCAAGATTTATGGTAGCAAGCTGCTTTAGCACAAACTTCTCTTTGCTGTCTTCTGAAGAGGGGAACTAATGGGAGTTAGTTTATGGCATGTTTTTCTGCACCAGGGACTGGCTTCAGCTCTGTCACTTTGACAACATGTCCTTCTCTTTTACAGGACATGTTCCAGCAACAAAATGCCTAACGTGCCCTCTGCATGAAGTAGGTAGGATCCTCTTCCTCCTAGCTACAAGCCCAAAAGACGCTCATTTAATGATTCTGGGTAAATCTTAAAACGCTGACAGTTTTAGAGTGAAAATTCAGAATGTATTTCCTGTTACAGAGACGGGTCAATCTGTGGCTGAATTATTTTCTCCCCTACAGAACATCTCAATTTCTTACAGCACAATACCTTGATCTGGGATGTGGACGGAGGGCAGCTCAGATTAACTAGGCTCTCTTAGCCCTGGAAGCAACTAAGCGGTGGTAGTACATCTCCAGCTGCTGCGCTGCAAAGAAAGAACCCTTTCACTACCTGCAGAGATTTTGCATGGACGTCTTCTTGTGCCTGGCTTTCACTTACAGCTAGGTTTCTTTATGTTGCTGCAACTACTCCCAGGCCACCTACATTTCACTTTTAAGGTAGTTTTGTGCTGCCAGTGTGGCTCCGGAGGCTACTAGGAACAGGACAAAAGCTGAATGCGACCTTTGCAGCACCTAATTTACAGGAACCTCTCCCTTAAAAGAGAGACCAGTGTGCCTATCCTTCCCATATTGCTTAGTTAATAGCATCCATTCTAGCCTGACTGAGAAGCAGCAAGCCACCTACAATCAGCCAATTTTGCATCCTGCTACTTTGAGTTTGCCAGTTCCTTAGCCACTGACCAAAGGCTACAGGGCAGAAGCTCCATCTGCCGTCTAGAGCACTGCTGTGAGGGAAGGCTTCTTACTTCCTTGCCTTAGCAAAGAAAACCCCAGAGAGGAGCAGGAATTCTTCTCTTTTAGGTTTGTGGTTTGGTTTGATTTGGTTTTGCATGTTTGTTTATTTCTTTTGCAGGTACAGACCTGAAGGCCCACATCTCCTCTGGAATCAAAGGCATCTTCTCGGCTGAATGTCCCACTGACAACAGAGTTCTGCTCCCTCTATGTTCTGGTTAACTGTTTTCCAACAAGGTGGCACAGCTTCCACAGGGAGCTGCAGCCAGCTGATGAAGACACTGGTGTGTCATACCACTTGCCGTCTGTGACACTCACTGCATGAGCAATTTTTCCTGTCAAATAGGGTAGACCCAGGCACCTTCAACACAGTGACAGTCTGGGTTTTAGCAGTGTAATTTGAGATGCAGATGGAGTTTAAACTTTACTCTCTGCTGGTGCGGCTTCACCTTGAGTACTATGCACAGTTTTGGGTGCCACAGTATAAGAAGAACATAGAGTTACTAGAGAGTGTCCAAAGGAGGGCTACAAAGATGGTGAAGGGCCTAGAGGGGAAGACGTATGAGGAGCTGCTGAGGTCCCTTGGTTTGTTTAGCCCAGAGCAAAGCAGGCTGAGGGGAGGCCTCATGGCGGCCTCACGAGGGGAGCGGAGGGGCAGGCGCTGAGCTCTGCTCTCTGGGGACAGCGACAGGACCCGAGGGAACGGCATGGAGCTGGGACAGGGGAGGGTCAGGCTGGGGGTTAGGGAAAGGTTCTGCACCCAGAGGGTGGTCGGGCACTGGGACAGGCCCCATAGAGCAGTGGTCACAGCACTGAGCTTCCAGAATTCAAGAAGTGTTTGGACAATGCTCTCAGACATAGGATCTGATTTTGGGGTGGTCCTGTGTGGAGCCAGGAGTTGGACTCAATGATCCTTGTGGGTCCCTTCCAACTTGGGATATTCTGTGATTCTATGATTGCATAATTCTATGATTAAGTGTTGAAAACTGCATCTGTTGTCATTTGTTGACTAGAAGGCAAAACCAATCCCTGTTCCATTTTGGTAGTATCTGGCTTTTGTGTGAAATGTGTCCATAAAATATAAGCAGTAACCTGTATGCCCAGGAACTAAAATGGTGAAAGTGTTCTATATGCATAGCTTAAAATGAGTTACCCTCCCTCAGTACTTGCTATATGCACACCATTTGATATTCCTCGTTTTCTGTTACATGATTTCACTGGTTTAATTTTCTCTTTGCTACTGAAACCTATTAAAAGTAAATGATGAAGCAAGCAACTAGAACTTATAGGTGTAATGTTCAGTTGTTTACATAATCAAAAGAAAATAAAGTCCGATGGATCATGTAATAGAAAAATGAAGAAAATCTCAGCACCCTCTCCAGCAGTATTTGCTTAATGAATATAAGACAGCATTGATGACAACATTTCTTGTTGCTGATACTTTATAATGTAATGGGAACTGCATTATGCACACAATAATTCTGGTGTGCATTTTTTAATACAATTTTAATGTAGAAATGTAGATCTGATAGCTTTAAATGAGTGCATTTCTCACTTGCAGATAGAAAGGTGGAAAGAAGAGGGAGGAAATGGCTTGGAAAAGGGAAAACTAAATAATAAGTAAATAAATAAGGAACATCTATCAGAAATAAAAAAAGAGAATAAGGGAACCTGGCATGACATGAAACATTTAGGGCTTCCACGTTTGTTTTCACCAGCCACATGTATCTCTGTGTAACCAACAGAGGTTCACAAGAAAAGACCTCCAAGTTCTGTAATTTTGTTTCAAATACTTATTAGTGAGAACACATTCAGCTGCTGTTGGTTTTTGAAAGGCACTGGTACAGATCTCTTTGCAATGGCATTGTCCATTGTTTATATTCCTGCAGAGCCAGGGCTCTCCTGTGAATGCTCATGGACATTTACATGTGTAAGGTAGCTGCTTCTAATTTATTCCTCTGGGCTGATATAAGAAGGAAACTTAAGAAAAAATGGTTGCTGGAAATTCTTAATAAAGTTCAAAGGGATTTTAGTTATAACTGATACTTTGAATTTCAAAAAAAATCTATACAAAAAGTTGCTGGTTTTTAGTAGCTCCTTTGTCATTGCTAAGAAATTTGCCACAGGGGGTATATATGCAGAAGTGGAAAATTCATAGTACATTGCCCTCTCTGTTGGAACTGTTGTCTTTCATTATATAAATAACAGAAACAAGCTATTGAAAGACTGGGTGTGTAGAGAAAGCCATCTTTTTCTTTTAGTGTAATCAATTTTTCTTTAGTTCCTGTTATACATGAAAACTATGTAGGTTAAAATTATTTCTGAATCTTTCCCCAGATATGCCAGTGACACAGACGGTGAGAAGTTGTGTGTGTGTGTCTTGGTCACCCCAGCTGTGGAAGTCTGCTGCAATTCTGTAGCATTTTATGTTAATTAATCATTACCCCAAAACAAAGCTAAGGAGAGAGAGAGAAGCGATAGTTAAAATAATAAAACTAATACTTATGCAAATAGGAAATAACATTTCCCAGTGGTTGGCAGGGTTAGCATACGTCTCATTTTTTCTCTTCCTTATGTCCTCTTTTGCTTTTCTATTTTAGTCACCTTTTAATTTCTTCCAGAATTCCTGGCTTGGACAGCAGCACACAAATACAACTGTTCAAGCACACTGACTGTGTGCATGAGATAAAGCTGCTCATATGGGGATGGTTCACTACACTGTGGTGTATGATGATCCATGCCTGCCTCTGTCAGGAAACTTCTGGCCAGAAGGATGTTGTGACACAGACAAATGATGTTTTTATGACCAACCCTAACTATATCTGTGACTCCTCCCTGGGAAGTAAAAATGAAATATATACACTTACTATAATTGATCTCTTTTACAGACCAAGCAGCTTTGCAGGTCAAATCATGAAGGGCTATGCCTGAGTGGACAGTGCAAGCCTAGGAGATTGAGTAGGCATCCCCAGACCTCAGGAAGACTCCTCAATACCTTGTTTTCAGGGTATTCCTATTCTGATCTCCTCTTCCCTTCCTCCACATTTTACTTAGAGATTTAAGGGTGTTTAGGTACCTGATGAACACTTGGGTAATAAAAAGTAAATAAATAAATAAAAACTACACCAAGATTGCTAGGATTCTGGCTATCATTCTGTTTTCTCTTGCAACCCTGTGTAATGTCTTGCCTGGACAAAACAAGTGGTGACAACACCCTGTGTAGATGATGGACCACCTTCTTTAAAGACGGAAGAAACATGGATACCAGAGCTTTAGATAATTCACTTCATAACATAGGTGCTTTATGATTTTATTTCTGAGTACTCTCGTTAAAATTACATGATTCAAGAGAAAAAAAAAAAAAAAGAAAAAAGAAAAAAAAAAAAAAACTTCTAGTTAGTCTTTCTTGACACTGCCCATCCAGGACACATCCAAATAAGAAAGTCCCTCTCGTGAGGGACTGAAGATAGAAATGGTGTCCTTGGTATACCTGTGTACAGTGCATACAGTGTAGGGACCTGAACACAGTTGCTGACACTGCAGCAGAGCAATTAAAAAGTAGTTGGAGCAGGTCTCTGTTGCATAGCTATGCTCAGTCTTGACGTGTTACATCCAATAAAGCTGATGGAGGAGCAAACTAATGGCAAGTTGAAGAAGTATGTGGACAGAAGTATCCTTTCCCTTGAAATTTTTGGGAGCTTAGTACACCCTATTTCTCCTATCTTGCGAACAACAGGAAAGTTTTCAAGCATAATGGACTTAAAATGCCAGATGCAATCAAGGGCGAAAGTTGCAAATGCAAATGAACTGTTTTGATAAGTGCAATCTAAATACATAGGGCAAATTACAGCTTTCTTCTCATTGCAGTTTTGCAGTGTGAGAGCAAAGCAGCACAAAATCCTGTGGTGAGCAGAGGATGCACATCTTCTCAGTGCAGTTAATGCACAGCACATTCCTAGAAACCTGTGAGGAGAAAGGAGGGTTGTCATAGGATAGACATGAATATCCAGAGTATGAGAAAAAGCTGTGCGGAGAGAAAGTGAAGGACACTTTATCTGAAAAGAAGAAAAAATAAATAATTGTGAATTTTTCTTTAATTACTAGCTCTGTCCTGTCAAATGCTGTGTAGTGCATCTTCACTGGACGGAAGCCACCTTGCATTTGAACCACAAACAGGTGGTCCCACATCCCACGAGAGGCTGCCTGCTGGAGGAGCAGGCTGCCCAGCCCTCCCACATGATGCGTCCCACCTATTTCCCAGCACCTGCCTTCTTTTCAGCGTCATTGCATTATTCAAGCTGTACTCTGGCGACTGGCTTCTCCCCTACTACCACTGTGAAATTACTAATACTTTATTTCGTTTTAAAAAGACATTCTTTCACAAAAGCAGAGATAGAGACTTCTAAATTATTCAACCACTCTATGCAAATACTAACTAATTTTTGCGATGCCCTGGTGAGGTAGGTAATTATATGTTATCCTTTCTGACAGGCAGAGGCATTAGGTTTGAATCACTGGCTCCAGTCCAGAGGAGAACTTTGAACTGAATTTTTCTGGGCTCAGGTGAAATTTTGGATAAAGCTTTAGTTTGATCAGAATGCAGTTTTTCATTTTCCATTTTTGTCTCATCAAGAAACCTGGCTTAGAGGAACATCCCTTGGCTGAGCTGCTAAAATATGTTCATAAATGATTCACTTGAACCTTTCACAGTCAAAAATGACACTGAGAGTACGATGGAAATAAATTTTTGAGGGTAGATGAGTCACCTGGGTTTCATTGCAAGTAATGATAAAAGCTGATTCTGTTACTCACCCAAATTTTACCCTGGCTGCCTAAAATGCTATTACTACATTCTCTGCGAGTGATCTGGCTGGATCAGTCCAGCCAAGTTTCTGGTTTAGGGTCATGTCCTAGATGAAGTAGCCATGGTTTTGGTGTGTAGACCTGGAGCATCCTGCAGCTGTGTTAGGTACAGCCCTTTAGCAATCTAGAATTGGATTGTGGTCTGAAACAGGTTTTGTATCTCTTCCAAAATCTGCCACCTACAACAACTCTATTATCTTGTGAATGACTCACTGTGCTCTTGTGGCAGTGAGCTCCACATCCTAATTAGGAGAACAACAACCTGAATTCTTTTCTTGCATAGGTTTCCTGTTCCCTTTCCACCTTCTCTCTGCCATTCCTTAATTTACTTGCCTTTCACCTGTCCCCACCTGCTTGTGCCTTTGCTAACCTTCTTCATTCCTCACATTTGCATGCCCACCATCACTCTGAACCCCTGCTGCATGAGTTGAGATACAGTGACCAGAACAGTGCATGGTGCCCCAGCAGCAACGACACAGGAGTTACAGAGCAGCACAATGAAAACAACATTGCTTGCTCTCCATCGTGATACCTTGCTAAACTGCTGACCTTTAGACCACAGGTGGGCTCTCACTGGAGATGTCAAACTGCACTCACTGATGAAGGCAATTAGCTTTGCTACTTGATCTCTGAGTACCCTGGGATAGCCACCTTCATCCCTGAGCACGTCCTACTGTGGTACTTAATTACTGCTATAGACATCATCTTTAATTTCAAAAACAAATCAAGAATTATTACCTCAAAGAAATGAGGGAACCTTCTGTTACATGTTCTGCACTGCACAAAACCTTGGTCCTGAAAAGAACCTGCAGCCTGATCCTTAAAAGAACTTCAGCAGTATAGAAGTCTTGAATATTTCTGAAACTACTTGTTCTGTTTCTTGACAGGAAATGACATTTTTTACATGCTTTAATTGCTTATTTTTGGAAAAAAAAAAAAAAAGTATTTGAAAAAATAACTTCTTAATGAAGAAATGTGCAATCAGACTTGCAGCAAATCTTCATCACACCCTATAAAAGGGTATTTAAAGACCTCTTTGTCCTAACTGTTAGAGATTAATAATATGAGGCGGAAGAAAATGAAGTAAGTTGACAAAAGTCAAATTCAGGAGTCTACTACTCAGGAGTCTACTATGAAGAATGAAAATCAAACTGAGAATTAAGATATTCTACTGCTTTTCTGGTATGCTGTTGGCTCAGCCACCCCATAGTTAGGCCATAGTTCTGCTTGCTTGTTTTAAATACACTGTTTAATAAACAGAAATCAATTCTTATAATGATGTGCATATGTGTGTACAAGCAGGTATGACATGTATCTCTTTAAACTTTGCTTCTCTGTTAACACACAGAAAACTGCTGTCTGCTGCTAACAGCTCAGGTACAGAACCATGATTTTTGCTGCTAAGTGGGGTAGGGTTTATGCACAAAGCAACTGTCTAGTGAGATGTGCTCTTGCTTTAGCATTCTTCATCTTAGATCTCTAAAACAGAGGATGGAGACTTCCACTCCAGTATGATATGGCTTTTTGCTCTGCTATGAAAAGGAAAACACAAATGCTGTTTAAGGTAGCATCTTTTTGAAACAAATCAAACCATCCTTTATTTGTTTTCAGTTCCCATTGTCAAAATTGGATCTAGGATCTGTCTGCGATGTACTTATCAACCAGTCAATACAGTTAAATATTAATTTTCAAATTCAACAGATCACATAGGTTCATGGTAATAGTTCAGGGCTTTAAGAGCACGTACGCTCCATCAAAGGCAGAACCTCAAGAGAGGGCTCACGTAGGACAACTGAACTAATTTATCTGGTTTTGCTGGAACAACTTCAGCAAATATGCTGATTTAATAAATACTCTTTGCTCCTGCTGGCTAGATTCAGTGTTCACCACAGGTGCTATTTACCTCTGAATTGCGTGACGACTACAAATCAGGCTGAGGGAGAGGCACATTTTTGGATGATAGGTCAGTGTCTGAATGTCAGCAGCTCATTTTGCCTCGCTTCATGCCTAAGTCTGGTCATGCTAACGTTGACAACAAAGGTTGAGTGAATAGATTTCTGACAGTATGGAGAACTTAGACAAGTAAGAGAAAACTACCAAATGCATCAAGACCAAAGACAGATTAGCTCTTGGAAGGTGCTTGCCCCTAATAGAGCAGGGTGGTGCTTTTTTTGTTTTGTTTTGTTTTGTTTTTTCTCCCAGAAATGAGTTTACTACAGCTGGTTTTCAAACAGATTCTCCCATTTATGTTCTCAATATCTCGACAAGCATATGAGTGTGTGCTAGCTAAAAGATTTCTTTTTCTGGACATACGTCCCAGGGCCACATGTGTAGCTGGGAGCACCAGCTGTGAGAAGGATCGTGTAGTCTTTATTTTCATTCTCAGCAAATTTCATCCTGGCCAGAGAATGAATGGAAAGTGGTATGTAAAAATGCTTTGAGTAATGGGGAATAGCAAAGAGTAAAATATCCTAAGTATTATGAAAAAGATAGAAATCCCATTTCAAGCACATCTGTAAAAAAGATAGTTACAGTATTCAGCCTTGTACAGCGGTACATCAGCCAAATACAGCATTCTTGTAGTTTTAGACATTTACATAGATATAACTTTCTTCAGGCCTGAAAACTGAGGAGCTTTACTTTGTTTAAAAAATTGAGAGCTTGAAACTTTCCATTGTGAACAGAGGGAAAAGAAAATCAGCTTACTTAGAAAAGAGAACATAGATAAGAAAGTATGAGCATCTCCACCTGAGAACAAACAATATTCTGGAAATTACTCTGTGGAGAGAAATCAGCTGAATGTGATGGTAACACAAATAAGTCAGACTGTGCTTCCCATGACTCAGGCAGCTTCTTGGACAACCAAATTTGAGGAAGTAGCTCTCTCTTCCTACAGTAGCTATCTTATTTTATATATTCAACTAATTATTTACCACTCTGAAAACAGGTAAGAGGTCTTCTGCATCTCAGAGGAATGTTTTAATCAATGAGCACTGGCTGGTATGAATTTCAGTCTTTCACCATCCTGAATCTATTCTGGTCTTGGGGAACCTTCTGGATGAATATACTGAATTAAAGAACCTTTCCGTGGAAAGTTTCTGTTTCATCTAACTGAAGCTTTTCCTTGGGAGAGTCTTACAGAATATGACCACTATTGTTTCATATATACTACAAGAGAATGCTATCTATTTTGGTGGCCAGTTTGGTAGATATGTTTGGGTTAGACCACAGAAGAGCAAACAGTAATCTTGCAACTGCTTTTTCGATTTTGCTTAGATGCTATACACAAGGGGTGGGTGAGAAATTCCTTTTGCTATGTTCCCCCTACGAAGAGATCTGTTTTTTCCAACTCTGGGCTGCTGCTGAAAGGAGATGAGCAACAAATCCTGGAAAATACTAAAATGTTGTCCCTAAAATAGAACAATCTTCTACTAAGATAAAGTGGTTCTAAATATCAGAAATTCTTTCAAAAGAAGCATAAAGTATCCTGATGAGTCCACCTGACTTAACATGGAGTTGCTAGGACTACCAGAAATAGAGAGCCCAGTCACTCTGTCACAAATGGACCTACTTTCAAACAAGATCTGATTTAGGGTTGTTTTGTAACATCTTCCAAACACCGCACAAGATGCTTTCTAAGACAAACAAAACTGAGACTGACATAAATGTGATCGTGATCTTGAGGTGACATCAAACTGCAAAACAGGTGACTTCCAGCTGTCATCACAAATACATAATTTTCCCTCCTAATTATGTTCCTGAGTGTTGTGCCCCAAAGAAGACTCCAAGACCAGGTGGGAGAAAATAGGGCTAATAGCTGGTAAGCGCAGAGAATAGGACACAAGAGAAAGAAGGGAGGAAAATAACTGAGAAGAAGAGTAGAATTATTTGAGAAATCAAAGTGTAAGTAGCCTGGGAAGAACAGTAAAAGCAATAAAGAACTGCAGAAACACAGAAAGGTAGGCTTCAGGGTAAGACCCAAATCCCCTTTGTCTAAAGCAGATAAAGTGCTTAATTTCACACTATCTCTGCAAGTTCTTGGTCTCAAATCTCAGAAAGGCCATCTTGCTCATAACTAAAACGTATGTAGCTATGAAGTTGAAAAAGGAACAGCCACTTGACCATGCAGATGGACTGCTGATTAGGCACCAATATAAATGAAAATGGATTGTTCACCACCTATGAAAGAGTAGAAGGTAGGATTGTTTCATATATAGAAGTCAAAGCAGTTCATTGCAACTCTGCAGCTGTGGCAAATGAAGCAGACTTAGAATGTGCTTGTAAAAAAAACATTAACAATTACCAGCTGTTTCAAAGCCGTCTCTCTCCTCGTCTTTTATGAATGTTTCTTAATTAGATTGCTTTCAAATGTGGTTACTAGTTAATGAGAACCTTCGAAAGAAAACAGAGCTAAATTGACAAAGATGGTAAAAAAAAGGCTTTTTTTTTCCTTTTTAAATCTTTGCACAAAACAAAATAGCATTTCTGCTATTTTCATAGCTTATTTTACAGAAGTTAGCTGTATCAGAATGAGTATGTGCAGACAGGCAAGAAGACAGAGTTTGGTACAAATATACCCACACCTGGTCAAATTTTCATTCTCAGGTGGTCAGCACAGGCACATCAGTGCAGGAAGGAAAAAAAAAAAAAAAAAAAAAAAAAGTAAATCCTCCTTTAGCCAGAGTCCATTACAGAGCAGTAAGTATTTATCTCTCATCCCATTAAGCTCACTTTCAAATAGTGCAAATGTACAAATGTAAGAGTACCTACCAACTTTGTGTCACCTGTTGCACATTTCTATGAAAAGCTATGCTCTTGATGCCCATGTAAGAATTACTTAAGCTTCTTTAAACAGGTGCAGGTTGAAGATTTACTGACTAAAGCACACAGAGCAGGGAATATAAGCTTTTTTCCCTGGAGACGTTTTGATTGAAGGAAGCCCAAGAGGTATAATGCTGAGGAGCAACGAAGATGTTTTCTGTTACTGGAATATATCCTAAAGCAAGTGCCTTTGAAACAACTGGGGGGGGGGGGGGTTGTTAGAAAGGTAAGGTGTATGGAGGCAATTAATTTGCCAGGAGGGCACTGCCAATATAAGAAGCAGCAGGGAAGAGTGAGGCATCAGGAAGAAGTTAGAAAAGCATTGAACAAACATGATGAGCTGGCAAGGTGTAGGAGGAAGTAGGGACAAAAGCCTAATTGAATGCTTTGAATTTACGTTGAGTGTTAGAAAAAAGGACACCGGTTCAAAAGCCTGAAATGACCTAAGTACTAAGATGGAAAAGTCAGTGATAGAAAAGAGGAAAAAAAATCCTTTTTGCAGCTTGATGGGATGAGGGGGAAAGAAGGAAACCAGCAGAACTGCAGGTTACAAAAACTGCAGGTATGCACGTGTTTCTCCAGGTATATCCTCTTCTTTATTCTTTCTGAAAAATCTATCTAGAAATCTATCTAGACTTGGAGGTCTGTTACAGCTTAAGTGTTCAATGTTTCTGGACTGTGCTTGGTTTGGCAGAGGCACCAGGAGCTCCAGGGATCCTGATCCTACAGAGAGCCCAGGTCAGTGACACCACACGGGAAGTTGATTGTGCACAGAAATGTCATTTTTACCATGCATGACTTGTGTGGTTACTGTGTGCTCCGCGTGATGGATGAGGCACTTCCAGAAAACCATAGCTGGAGTCAGGGTGCAGCATACAGCAGCTCTGCAGCGCGTGGGCTTCTTTACATAGGTCCTAGGAGGAGTCAGGGTGCAAAGCGGGGACAGCCTTGATCAGAAGTTAAGCACAAGAACAAGAGGCAGGTGTTACTTCATCTGTACTTTTAGGACTCTGACATTACTGCCATTATAATAATTGGGATGAAACCTGAAGAGTCACAGAGTGCAAGTGTTCTTGCACTTGCACCGAGTCAAGGGATACAAGGATTAAGACTCTCTGGGGAATGCCAGAGTTTTGTTTGTTAACTTGGTTGGCAGGGGCAGGCAACTGAGGGTAAGAGAAGTTATGACACCTAAACACAGGATGGGAAGATGACACAGCATACCATTTTTCAGTGGGATGTTTAATTGTAAGGTAGATCAAATATTACCTGTCAGCTTCAAGATTTTCTGTGCTTTCCCATGTATATATGTACACATAGATATATAGGTAGTCCTTCAAATGCTTAGTTATAATTCAATAATTTATTAGAAAGTTTCTTCCCTGGTACTTTGCATGTTCTATTCCCAAGACAGGAGAAAAAAAGGTGGAAACAAAACTGTTCTCAATACAAATCAGATCAGCCCCTTCAGTTTCTTTGTTATGGTAATTGGTAATTACGAGAAGAGAAAAAAATAATAACTTAAAATGAAGATTGCTCTAAGTACCTTCTCTACACGTGACCTGTCAGCAGCCCACCTCTTGGTGACATGTACACTGAAGGTTAGAACAGGTCACAAAAGCTCTGAATAGCACCAGGCACCGGTCTTTGCTCCTGCTTTCCTCAGTACCTGGGGATAAAAACAGGGACTGAAGACCTGGGACTGTTACAGTGGGGACCCAATAGTAGGCAGCAATTAGATGATGAGTCCCTGCCTGGTCCTCCTTGGACCTCATTTTTTTTCATAAATAAAGGAAAACACACTGATGTGAAAGAAAATTCCAGCTGGCTCTGGGTGCCTGACTGTATGTATAGATATGCTGAAAGAAAAATGCAGTCTCTCAGAAAATGTAAACGGGCGTTCCTGTGTGCTCTGTGATAGTGTGAACAAATCTGCTGAGATGTAATAAATGAATAATGTCAGTAGTCACCAGCCTCAAACAAATATACTTCACTGTTAACCGGGTGAACTCCAATGCAGTCAGAAATCTGATGGTATCATTTTATAGGATATTGCCTTTTTCCCTAAAACTCCTAAACATAAAGGTAGAAAACACTGACAGTGTGTATTCAGTGGAAAATAACTAGAAAACATGCCACACTAACAGGAGATGTTGTTAGCTGGATCAGAGCAAACTCAGGGTAAAATCTTATTTCCACTAAAAGCCTGAGTAGCATTCTATACAGATCATGTAAGAAAAATTAACAAAATCTTCCATTATCAAGACTTTCTAGTGTGCAGCAAACTGTTCGTTGTCCTTTACAGGTAATTTCTTCGTTCTTATATAGTTAAATGAGAATTGCATTGGTGTTATCACTGAAACTTTTCAATCTTCTTTTGCTTTATGAGATTTTTAAGAGTTGTCTTAGTGTTCCTATTAATTCTCTCTTTTACCATAAAATCAGTTACAGGATTGCACTCTCCCGCTACACATGATGAACGCTATGTGTTTGTGTAGGGTTTTGTGTCAAACCTAAGGGAATGATACGCAAGCTCACATGGGAAATTCTGAGTGTGCCCTGGACATGAAAAAATAGCTACTACATTTCAGCTCTTGGTCCTTTCAGCCCCAGGTGAGAGCTGCCGGGCTCAGAAGCTGAGGCTGTCTTCTCCTCGCCCTGGACATGGCAGGTCAGTGATGCAGGAGCATGGGCTCAGCTGCCTTTACCACCTCCTGCCAGCAGACAGGAGGCAAGGCCTCCGTTTGGTTTTCAGCTCTGTAGGGTTACACTTGCCTGAACTGACCCACGTGCGTCCAGCCACAAACTGAGCAGAATCTGGAGTATCTGGACGCTTTGTCCAGAAACACCTGGGGGACTGCCAAGAGGGACAGCAGTCGCTCTGGCTGCCTGCAGAGGCTCAGAGGCCGCGGGCAGGCACCCTCTGCCTCTGGTGCTTGCAGGCAGGTCAGATGTGCAATGTGTCCTGTACTGCCTGTGTCTGCAGCTCAGATAATACTCTTGAAACGCACTCAGGCCACAGCTCATGCAGCACGTAGTGCGTGTCCTCATACTTCTCCAGGACTTGTCAGCTAGTCTTACGGCAGCCCCATTTCCGTGCCCTTGCTCTCTAGAAATGCATGTTGCGAAACACAAGCCTCAGTCCTTGCAGGCTTTTGCCATTTATCTGTGTGAAGGTTTATGGTATTTCTAAGGTATAAGCAAACACTGTGCATTAGGTGATTACTTTTATAGACTAGCATTCGGTGCAAAATCACATTCACACTTCATTTACCATATCCCACAGCTTCAGAGAAATCAGGACTCTTTGTTCCAAGCCACGTGAACATAAGTGAGAGCAGAGATGGGAGGGGACTGGCATGAGGTGCCTGGGGGTATTTTAAAGGAAGTTTGCACGTCAGTAAATACAGGTATATCTGTTACAGTTGTATCCAGAGGCTGCATTAAAAAAAAAAAAAAAGGGGGGGGGGGGGTGACTGTACATTTGCAGATCATAAAGCTTTCTAAAGTTATTTAAGAAACATAACACTGAAATTGTTTCTTCTGCCTTCATGAAGATTGGGTGCAATGATTGACGGAGGAAAGCCGTTACCTCTGCTCAGAGACAGCTTACACTTTCTAAGTGGCTCATGAACAGCCGAACCTGGTCATACCAATGAGAGCACAGTCAATAAAGATAATTGTGTTTGTTTAGCACAGAAGACTGGAAGTATATATGAAGAGTCCAATAGAAGAGCTTGCTGGGAGCCTGGACATCTTTTCCAAGGACAGTCCTGACATTTTATCGTGAAAATGTCATTATAAATTGCAACCGAAAGGCAAAAATTTGAACTTTTACTCTCTTTAAAATTTCTGGGAAACATTGACTTAATAATCTTCTCACTTGAGTCATGTCTGAGCATTTAATTTTGATGAGGAAAAAAAATAAATGCTTTTCTTTACCTTTTTGGTTAATTTCATTACAGATGTCATAATAAATGCAATGTAAATCCCCATAAAACACTCAGTGTGAATCTGTTCTGCCTAAATTCTTTGACCCGTCACAAACAGGACCTCCTTAAGCACTCATCACATTCCTGAAATTTGGTATCTTGTCTGTATATAATAGAGTTAAACTTAAGCCTTTCTGGGCAGTTTATAGTCAGAAACAATTCCTGCATTTGTTAGATTGAAGTTTGGAGGGTCAGACTATTTCTATGCTGGAGCACATCCTGGGAGACATAGGACAGACTTATTGCTATGCCTTCTGTCCTTTTAAGATTTCATCAGTACTAATTTGCAACTTCTTTAGTCCCTCTTGCTTCAACTGTTTTTCATTTGTTTGTTTTGTTTGTTTTAATGAGCATGGAGAAAACTGTTGTATTATGAAATAACAGCAAGATTCAGGTGGGTAATAATCAACAGAGAGTAGCAATGTGAATATGTGTTTAAGCAACAGAGTAAGAACAGTTTAAGTTTCACTTCCACTGTTTCTATACCTTAAAACCCTAATAAACTTCCCAGCACTGTTTTGGGGACTACAAAGTAATTTTGTTCCTGTGAGATGAGAGAGGCCAGGCTGTATGTGGGGCCATCATACCACAATGCATAAAGAAATGGTCAGAACAGTGGTCAACAAAAGCATTCCTGCCACACAGCTTGCCGAACCACCAGGGTGTCTCCTGGAAAGATAACACTGATTAAGTGCATCAGAAACACCTCAGTGAAAGTGCAATGTGGAATTGGTTGTATTTCACATTCAAAGAACACCTGACTGATTTAAAACTCAGAGTAGTGAGACTTAATTTTTGACAATAAGTTGTTAGATTTTACTTTCATTCCTTTAATTCTAGATTTGTACATCTCTTGTGATTTCCTTGAGCTTACTCAAGCATGCTGAGTTTCTTGACCTTTTTCAAGAGCTGTTCAAAGCCAGGGGTCCCTTCAGTTCTTGGCCTTGGTAAGCCACTGAAGCAATGCCAGCTGGGGTGGGAGTCAGTTGCCTAACCTGGGGGGTGTGATACCTCCTGAGATATTTTTGCTGCCTGCCTAGCTTCTAGCTGCTGCTCCAGAGGAGCAGAGTTGCCAGGGATCTGTCCATGCTGTGTAGACCTCTCTGCAACCTTAGGGTGCCCGAAATGGCACTAGGTACCCAAATGTCTGAATCCCAGTTTGCATCCTTTCACTGGGGAAAACAGTGGAAGGAGAGATACTGACGAGGAAATCCAGGTGTCTAGCTGCTGCTGTCCATGCTGCTGCTTCTGCAGCCTTATAGTTGCAGCTGCTCAATGGCTTTGCTTTTTCCTCTGATTACACTGCTGTTAGAGCTGCCTGTCAAGAGCTGCAGCCTCTGTTTCCTGACTGAGGAGTGCTTGTGTGTGGATGGATTGAAGTGAGGCTCACTGTGGGAATTGCTGCTTGGTGTTCTTGGTTGCCTTCCCAGCCTGGCTCCTCTCCGTGCTGCAGACACTGAGACCCAGGTGCTGGGGCTGGGAAGATGTGCAGCGTGACCCTGCCACTCACACAGAGCAGGATTTAGGAGCCTCATCTCACCAGCTCACCTGCTGCAGGCTGGTTTTAACAAATGCTCCCTCTTGTCCCATCTCCAGTGTTTGGTGATGATGCATCCCAGTGATGCTGGTGCTCCTTTAAACATGGGGAAATGCATCTCAGCCTCCTCAGCTGGGGATTTTGCTGTGCTCTGAAACACAAGACCTTAAATTCCTCCTAAAACCATATTTCACTTCTGTGAGCAGTTGAGCCCTTTTCTACATTTCTTGAACCAATAGAAAAAAAAAAAAAAAAAAAAAAAAAAGAGAGAGAATTATTAGAAGTAAAATATGTTATTAAATGGGAGCTGGCATGTGTCAGGTTTATTGATGAGAACTTTCATAAAATGCAATATTACTTCATTCCCACCTTAATTGAAGATATTTTCAGCCTAAGTGATGTGTAACTGCTCAGTGATTTAGCTCTCTTTTATGAATAATTATATTACATGTATTCTCTCTGGATATTTCCATTGATACATAGGATAAGTGTCTCTCATAATAGCCTGTAAAGGGTCAGGCAGATCTCACTTTATTGAATCCCTTTGAAAGCAGCCTATTTTGCCTTCTTAAAGTCAATGGTTAAATTAATAATCACGATGAGAAACCTTTCAAATGGGAGGAACATTCCCTCTGCTTATGATCTAATTCCCTGGACACCCACTTACTAAAGATTTGACAGGAGTAACACGAAGCTACAGCATTCACTATGTGGTTCATTTTTTTATCAAACAAGACAGGAAGAATGAAGCCTTGTCTGTGTTTGAAAGCTGTATCGTGTTTCTGCCATTTCTGGAGGCATTCTTACAGAAACCTTTCAGTTCTCCCTTTCTCATCTTCTGCAGGCTTAATGCGTTAGAAATAGCTCTTCAGCGATTAACACAAGAATGGTGATTTTTGCATGAAACATAGAGTCTCATCCTAACCTGTGTATTCGTGAAATAACAAATTTCAAACTGTGATGAAAACAGAAATAATTACAAACACTTCAGCAAATAAAGAAATCTTCAAGGGCTATATTTAATATTAAACACCACACAAAAAATTTCCCAGGCAACAGGCCAAGCTGAGATTAAGTGGATCTTTTTTAAGAGGCGTTTGTAATGTAAATTTAAAACCAAACAGTAAAAAAAAAAACACTTTGACAAACCTTTACATTATTGTTACAATCTGCATCTAGACCCAATAAAATAATAGACAGGAAGTCTGCCAGCAGCCAAGCCAGGGGTATGCAAATGTCCTATTCTGCAGCTCACTGATAGCAGCTGGAGAGCTGAATTTAAAAGCACCACTTCAAAGCTTTTCTAGGAAATAATTGAACACTTAATGTTTTTAAAGTTCCATGACAGCTCTAATGCCAAATTGTTGTTGAAATTAATATATTTAGCTAATGATCAACACGTGTCTGGAAGGTGGTTCCCTGTGCCTGTGTGTTTGCGGTGCTGCTGCAGTGATGACTAAAATGAGGAATGAGGTGGGACAGGGGGCTTGTCCCACAACAACAGGGCAAGATGGGTAGGCAGTTTGCTCTGATGAGGTGAAAACTTCCCCTTTCAGGTAGCAGAGTCAGTCTGACATGGTTTCTTTGGTGCCAACCATTTTTGCTTCCAGAGTAAACCAAAAGGGCATCTTCAGAGCACAGATGCAGACTTAGCTACAGCAAACAGCTTTTTCTAAGGCACTGAAGGGTGATTTTACCTCTCAGCATAAGGTAAGGTGGCTGCTGCAAGTCAGCCAGCAGTGATAGGATGGGGCAAACACAGGGAATTCCACCTCCATGCCTGAGGTGCAGGACAGGAGGAGCATCATGTGGAGCTGCTGTGGGTCCTAGGGTGAGGTGTTGCAGCAGGGAGCCCAGCTCGTTCAAGGGGTGCAAGCCTGTCTGGGGAGGGTTCTCCAACAGATAGGTCAAAATCCACAGTACCTTCCCCATTTTGCTCCAGCAAATCATCTCTCTCAGGTTTCTGAAGTTGTTTCCCCTCTCCTACCCCCTGTCTCTGGTTACTGAGACAAAACCTGCAGCACATGGACAGTGTCTCTATACGTGAGCATACAGGCTTAACACAGCTTTATTCTGAAGTCAGCTAGCTCCCATTTCAAGTGAGAAATGGTATTTTGAGGAAGGAGATAAGCCAGGTAAGAGGAAGCAATCAATCCCAAACTCTAGTCCCAAAGTGCAGACTTTCCCCGTTAAAATTGCAGTTGTGTTTTATCAGCATTGGTGAGGACATACAAAATTTATGAGGATTCTTGACAGAGAGGTGAGGGAAATGTTACAGAAGCTTTCATGCTCAGAAAAGGTAGAAGAAAGAAGCATAGGAAATGGTAATTCACAGTTTCTCCCAGAGTACTAAAGTGAAATGATGGGGCAGCACATTTAAAACAAAAAGCAACGCTGCTCCATACCACCTGTAATTGAAGGGCAGCCTTCATCGCTGTGGGACAGACAGGTAGGCCAACCTCCATTATGTGAGGTGAAGGTCACCAGTGCTCGTCTTGCTTCTGTTCACTTTGCTTCCCTTGTCCTGAGGGAATTCCATTTGCACCAGCTCTAGGTAGCTGCGCTACATTTGGCATGACCTTGCACCTTTGCTCATCATCTCTTTTGGTCCCAGGGCTACCTCTGGCTTTTCCTGCACTCTTATGGGTCGTCTGAGATATGCTGAGCAGTTACTGCAAAGATGTTTGCAATGCCAAGGGCAAAGCAATGCTTGCCTTGTGGATAAATAGGAATTTTCAGCCTCTGGGCCTCTGAATTAAAGCATGCGGCTTCAAAAGGCCCTAAGTCTTGTTGGTGGAAAAATTCTCCACAAAAGCTCCATGAAGAAAAATGTTTGAGAGCCTTGCAGCATGAAGAAGGGAAAGAGCCAGCCAGCCTAGTCTTGTAAAATGATTAATTCTTCTTTATAAATTAGGTTCTTTGTACCTATGAAACATGTTTGATCAGATTCCAAACCATGGCAGTGATTTGTGCCAACTGGGAAGCCAAAGAGTAAAGGAATGTCTGTTATTTAAATATTTTACCAGCCCTTCATCTGGGTTAATATTTTATTAGCAGCAAATATGCCTGTTAAAAGAGTCTGAAACTACTGCTCACCTTGGTGAGAGCCAGACAAGGGGTGGCTCTGCATCAAGGTACCACAACCATCAGGTGCATAGGATGGAGAGGTTTGCAACACGGTATTTAAAAGTCATTCAAGGTTAGTTCTGACAAATTGGTTGCTGGTGGGACAAGCATGTCCATCATGTGTCCTCTTGTATTCATCAGCAAATGTTTCATTGTAAAGGGTTATTGGCCTCTTTCTGTGGGGACCACAAGCACAGAGAGCTCTGGCAAGAGGCACATCGCCAGGTCTTTGATGAGATGAGCCATGGACATGGTGGAGCAACCAGCAAGTCCCTTGACCACAGCAGGCATTATTTGGGAAGTACCACTATTTGGGAAGATTCTGCTGCTTTTTTGTGGCTTAAGTCTCTGAAGCTGGAGCCAAACTTCCAGTTAGTGTCTTGAATGGACACCTAGAACGTGGTGAAACATGTCAGTGCCAGCTCGGTATTGCCTATATAACCACAAAGTTGTTGCAACATGTGCAACTGCAGGAGTCTGTGCCTTGCATGGTCTGGAACAGCTCCACAGCTGGAAAAAGAGGAGGGGGATCTCTCCTCTCTTCTTTTCACTCTGTTTTATTTCTTCTGTTTAAAGGAAAGAATCTCCTTGAGTGAAAAATAGCATCTTGGGAGGTTGTTAGTTGGGTGCTCAGAGCACAACAGCCAGAGCAGGACACAGCAGTAGGCTCTGTTCCATGCAGCAGCCTGATCTGGCCATGAGCAACCATCTTCAGTGTTAAAATGTAGATAAGTATTAAAAAAGCTTTCAAGACTTTCTCTGGCCAGCTGTCTCTGAAGAGCTTGTCTGTCAGCTTGTTGCTATTTTCCACAGTGAAGTAAGGCCCCCATCAGAGCATGCTTTCAAACACCCTGCCCTATCAGACATCTCTTGAAGATGCTCAGAGGGCATAGCCACACCCCTACACACATATACTACTCCAAGAGCTGTCTGAAAGGAGATGAGATATTAATTTCAGGTAGATTATTCTTTAAAGTAAAACCTGTGGAGAATTTGCCTGATTGTGTGAGGTTACCAAGGCCCAAAACTTTAAAATTTCTTATACTTTTTTTTATATCCAACTAGCCAGTGACATCCAGTCTTGCTTGTTAGCTAGCCCTTATTCTACCAAAAAAAATATTAAAATGGTTTTCTTCTAGTATTTTAATTGAGGAATACATATCTGAACACCTGGAGTTTGCATACAATGTAGTATTTATAGAGACTGTGGTAGTGACTGATTTACCTTTGATGTGGTAGTGACCACCCTGATTTAGTTCCCGCTTTCCTGCTTTCATACTGCATGTCCTACTAAAATAATTAAAAAATTGGGGAGCCCTCCAGTGGCTAAAATTATAGAGCCTAATTTCACCAGTATCTTAAAGACGTATCCAAATATTCCATGGTGCCTTAAGACTTTGCAAAAGTTCATAGAATTTAAAACCAGATTTTTATAAATGTTATCTTCTTGCAGAAGAGACTATTTTTAAAAGGTCATTCCAGTTAAGTATGCCTGGAGGCACTTGGGGAAAAACTTCCCTAAAAGGTCTTTTCAGAAAACGCTCCCTAATGCAACATAGAGGGTATCAACCTCAAGTTCTTAGACATTTCCTTTCAACTCCAGGAATTTGAGCACGTTCATGGAATGAATGGCTTGGGTTGGAAGGGACCTTAAGGATCATCCATCTCCAACTCCCCTGCCATATTGTTCTCCTACTCCACAGACAGGTACTTCGTATTCTGTACCAAAAAATAAAAAAAAAAAAAAAAATGGGGGAGGAGTGAAATCAGACTCTTGACTCTTTGCCAATGTGTATACCGATTCCTTTACAATCTCCATATTGTGGGTTTATCCAGAAATGATGGCAACAAAGGTCCGTGTTCAAAGGAGGGAGAAAAATATGCAAAGTTAAGAAGAAATCTAGTTTTACAACCCAGGGCTGTAGTTTACTGGGGCAACCAAAAAGTGTTGAGAGACCCTGCTCTGGATACTCCTATCTCACTTCTAAAATACTCATTGATTTCCTTGGGAGGAGATTTGGACTAAAATTTTGTGGGGAGGTGTTGTGAAGAAAAATATATTTTTTGTTCTTTGGTAGTGACCATGTTCTACTACACGCTTCATGTAGATCGGTCACAGAATGAAACACATGAAAAATAAATAGTATTTTTTATAAATTAGGGCATTTAGGACCATTTCAACTGTGCATCTTTCCAATAAACTAGGAAGCCAGTGCAAAGCCCATTTAAATCAACAGATTTTGGCTTGTGTTCTTAGAGAAGGATAAATGGATCAAACTGAGGAAAATGTTGAATCTGCCTTTCAGCCACAAGCATCCTTGCATGGAAAGCAGTGGCCGGGCTGCTGGCATCGGTCTTGAGCAGGGCAGAGGCACCCAACCCAGCATCCAAGCTCCCGGTCACCTACAGCTCATTGCCATGAAGCAGAGCCAGTTGGGTCACTAGCCCAGGAAATGCCTCCTGCCCTCTAATTAGCCATGAAATGGTGCTGCTGCCTCAAAAGACCTCTCAGTATTATTCTTTCCCTCCTCTCAGGTGTTGCAAAAGGTTTCTGCTGCCTCTGCGTGCTGCTCCTGGAGATGATCAGATGGAGGGCTGCTTACCTCAGGGTGTCCATCACCAATCCTGGCAGCACTGGGCTGCAGGGAATGACAGGCACTGTAAGGAAGTTGGAGCATCAGCCTAAACCTGATGGACACCTCCTTATCCCTGAGCATGATGGCCAACTTATCTCACACTGCACCACCACTGACTGTCATCGCTGCAGGGGTCCAGAAGTTCTCCCCCAGAGAAAAGAAGGTGCTCAGCGCAGCCATGGATCAGCTGCAAAAGCACAAAGACAGCACGGGGGTGCCTGCAAGTTGAAAATGGTCTTTGTCAAGAGCTGTCAAAAGCTGCGGTTGCCACAGGGATAATTGGTTTGTGCCAGCTGTAGTTGATGGATACCAAGCTGATGAAAGGAGACAGGATAATATGCCTTCTGTTGTTTAATTGAGGATTTTCTAATTCTGCATCAGCTGAAAGCTCTGGATGCTGAAAACCACCCAAACGCACCCCGATATCTGCAGAAATGAGAGGATGCTGGGGAAATGGGGTTCTTCACCAAGTGTTCATGTGCCTACACAAAGCACCCTGTGAGCGAGAAAAGGATGTTTGGCGATGCTCTCACCCCTTATTTCCCACCCAGCAGCTCCCTGCAGATTAATGTTTGTCAGAATCTTCCCTTATCGCAGGAGCTGCAATCTTTACTTAATACCCCAAGGGAGGGACATCTTGGGTTATTTCGCCAAGCCCAAGTGATTGAAATACGACAGCAAACCGTTAACATGATCCCGAAAGTACTGGCTCACAGCCCAATATCTTTTCTACAGTCGTTTCCAAGAAGGTGATTAATAGCATGTCAGGGAGCCGCTCTGTACACTGAACACTACTTGGAGGACTGTAAATAGATAAAACCAAACGATCAACAACCTTATACTGAAATAAGGACAGGTACCCAAAGGGTGCTGGGAATCTTGGTTGTTGAATTCTACTTTTATTGTTGTTAATGGTAGGTATCGAAAGGGGATGAATAGCTGCCAAATTAAATTTGCAGCTAATTTTACAGTAGGAGGCAAAGACTCTACCATGCAGGCAGTAGCCTTATCTGGAGGATATAGTAATACAATTCGACCTGGACAATACAAGATAATACAACTAGAAAAAATAATAATAATAATAATAATAAAATAAAATAAAATAAAATAAAATAAAATAAAATAAAATAAAATAAAATGGATAAACATGTAGCTGTTTGATGGGGCTAGAGGTATGTGGAAAGCAGCAATGTTGAAAAAGTGCTGGGAGGAATGAGGTGGGGCAAGGCCAGAGGACTGGCTGTGAGCTCGCAGAGTGAGCCAGCAGTGAGACTGAGCACTTTGTACAAGCAGGGCTCACAACAGGGACTCTGGGCAGTGTCAGATGGCTGCCATTCACATCATGGGATGGACACACTGGGGAAAGAAAAAAAGATCCTTGCTGTGCCCATCAGGCAACCATCAGGGACCTGACCCTGGGGAACGGCCGTGGAAAGTGTGGAATGGCTTTCACACCAGGAGTGCTCACGGAGCCCAGGAGTCTCCGGCCAGGAAAGGACATGTCCAAGGACGGATGTACTAGAGGTCCACCAAGAAATGTGAGAAGGATGATGGGCAGTGACTGCTGGTTTTCTCATGTAAGCCTGGTGTTCCACCAGGACCTGGTGACACCAGAGGGTGGCCAGGTCAGAGATGGTCAAAGGAAAAAGTTCTTTGGGGGAAAATATTCACATTAGATCAAAAGCAACTGTGTAAACTCACAAACATCCACCACAGGCTTTTAAATATCAGAACATCATTTCTGGATCAGGAGCCACAAATTTTCAAAGGCTGGAAGAATATTCCGGAAAAGCACGTCTAACCTGTTTGGGTGCTCTTACTTACACGTTCACTGTGACCATGGTCAGAGGCTTGACACTGGGCCAGACTGATCCACAGTCTGGCTCACTGTGGCCTCTCTGTCATCTCTGAGCTATGCCAAAGGTTTCCCTGACCCTTAAAAGTCCACCTCGCCATAGCATGAGAGCTGCACCAGGCTGCTCTTGGTGCCTTGCTTCTCTCTTCCTTTCCTGAGACAGCTGGTATTGAACGAACTACACATTCCTGTGCTTCCAGTGACTATCTCTTCAGTCTTCTGCAAGGCAGGGCAGGCAGAAACTGAAAGGAATCTGACTGGCTGAATTCTAGGAAATAAAGAGTTTTTCTAAAGATTTGAGTGCTTACATCTTGCTCCTGGGAAGAAGTCTTCCTGAAAAGTGTTTTTTAGTCTCCTCTGTTGCAGTCACTCACTCTGTAAATCACTGTCCAGTCCAGTTGGTGTTACCTGTGCTGAGACAAAGCGTGACACAGCTATAATGTTTTCTGAGATTGTCTGTACAGCTTTCTGGCGATGAGTTTATTCAGGTCCCAGGCACTCCTCCAGCTATGTTGTTTTACTGCACACCGCTTGTGACTGTGGATAGGGGTACACCGTAACTCCCTCTCTCCTCTTCTAGGCTCGCTGGGTTTGGATCAACTTCATGGTACTTCACAGGTGGAATTTGCACCAGCAGCTCCCCAGGGTAAGCACTGAGTGCTCAGCTTCTCCGTTTCTGCCCTGAGACACACTCCGGATGCTTTTGAAGATTGTAAAAATAATCAATAATAGATTAAACTGCACGTTTTCTTCAGGCAGCGGGTCTGCTTACATGTAATGAGTGTTTATGAGCCAAAGCATCCCAAAATTACAGAAATGCTTTGATAAACCTGAACCTAGATTCTTCTGCATCTGCAAGCTCTTTGATGCCAATTGATTGTATTAAGGGGATAAATGTAAATCACTAGCAATCACCAGCACAGTTTTTGCTTTTAGCTGCGGCAAACCTGCATCATATTTGGAGCTAGGGGGCTAGTCCCCCGTACACTACTTTTTCTTAATGATGTGCTTTTTTTGGTGAAGATGAGTTGGTAAGACATGAGCATTACATTTAAATTCAGCTGTATTTGCAGTTTAAACATGTGGGAAATGAGATGAGGGGAGGAAGAGCAGAGAGCTTATGCTAATCCAAACAAATGGGAGAGCTCGTAACATTTTCAAATAGTGTATTTGAAATCGCATTAAATTCTGTTTGCAACCTGATGCATCTGTGAAACTGGAGCTGCCAAAATGCGTTCACCTGTTGTCGTACAACCACTCCTGGGCTTTTAATGACAGTGCAGGCCACAGCCACAGGAATGCCTAAATCATGTGCTTCATATGCAAAGCATACCGTAATTTATTGAATAACTAATCCTCAGAGCCTGACTTTTAGCTCTCTCAGGTGGGCAAAGGAAGGCAAAAAGACAGAAATGATCAGCCTGTGGCCTCATAGCAAACCTGCCAGAGCCAGGATGAAAATGCAGGTATCTGGCATTACCTCCCATGCCTTGGTTGCCCTGCCAGGGTCTGAAATTGCAGGGCTGGCCAGGGCAGTGTTTCTGCAAGTGGAATTGTCTGTTTTGTGCTGATTTCACCATTTGTGCCCAAGGTAAAAGAAAACAGATAAAATAGAAAAAAACATCCTTCCAGGACTTGTGGAGTGTCCCTCTTTGAGTGAGGAGCTGCTCCTATTCAGACTCTGTAGACAAAGCCCAGACCTACAGCAAGACGATGCTCTCCTAGGTGTATTGACCTTTTTAGCCCACTTAGTGAGCAATTCTGTGAAGAATCAGAGAGAGAAGCTTGCCAGATTGCCTGTGGGTGGCTTTTGTCACTACTTGGTAAGTGGTAAGTTGCCCCAAAACAGGACACAAAAATTACATTACATATATGTCTCTTTCAAAATTGGGCATGAAAAGTTTATTTTTATTATTATTTTTTTTTTAAATGGAAATTGTATGGTTTGGGTTTTTTTTGTTTATTTGTTTATTTTCCTCTGACCATTCATCTTCTTCATCAATGTGTATGTTAAATTGTTTGTCTAAGAAGTAAATACTTATTTGGAATTTTTGGGGAGCTCTTTATCCACTAGTTTCCATCCCCCACTCCTTACTCCTGAAAAACAGACCCTCTAGCCTAAATTTGCAATGCTGAAAAAGGTATAATAACAATATTTCCAATATTCAATATTTTTGCTGAAACCGTCTTGAGAAAACATTTTTTAATGAAACACATTTACTACTTCTTATCTCTGTGTGATCTGTCTGATTTCCTAACTCTTCAAAATGACAAAAAACATTTGTCTATTCAGAGTTGCTGGCCCAAAGCCCATCACACCCACGGGCTGTAGTTTTATGATATGAAATGTTTGCCTAATTCTTCATACCATGGAATTATAACCTTAGTTTAATGAAGAGAAAAAGCCCGTTACATAAGCAATCCCACCAGAACATGGAATTAAAAGACAAATCCAATCTGGGCAACTCAGAGGAGCAGACGTGTATTTACTCTCAGAGATTACCTCTTGGAGAGTGCAAAGATACCACAGTGAGAGGTGCTATTATAAAAACAAAATACAGATTGCTGGAGCCACAGTGGGAATGCTCCAGAGTGTACCAGAAATACTTCTGCCTCAGCTTTCTGCAGCTTGCTCTCATGCAAGAGTAGCAGGTAACCTGAGTAGCATGGGTAAAACATGAAAATAAAAAATCCCATGGTATGTAATTATGCAAGCTGCCAAAGTGTCCAGTTAAGTGTTAATTGATCTCAACTCTTAATTTCAGTGGACTTTGCTAGGCCACAGGGCCAGGCAGAAGAACGCAGGTGATGCACTCGGTGCTTTCAACTTGATGCTCTGCCCATGCCAGTTTTCTTCTGCTATGGATGGAATGGTGCAGATGGTATTTCTTGGTGAGTTGTGGCTATTTCTGCAAATTGCTTTCATGACCTTGCAGCAATTCCAGCAGATAACATGGTATTTTCTCCTCTTTCTTTTATAAAACATTTGTTTGTGTCTTTTAGACTTAGGGATACAATTGCCACATCGCATGGCTCAGAACAACAAAATGTTTCTTTCTCACTTGCTGGGATGACCTAACCTAACATTGTGCAAATACTTCTTGGTTTCACTGTATTTAATTTGTACTTCCTGATACCAAAAGCTACTTGCAAACAATAGATGAACTGTTTCTGTAGCTTTCCCTTTCCCCAAAATTTATGTCGCAGTTTCATTTTGAATATGCTAGAATCTCCCAAGCTTGTATTCTTCAGGGTCTTCACGTTCTGCTTCTAATGACTCGCTGATGTGCTCCTGCCTCAATGATGCTGAGCGGCGTGGGGGACAGTCTCTTATCTCACATGAGCCTCAGGCTGGGTGCTCCTCTGCTTGTCCCACCAACAGGGCCCAGTCCAAAGACAATGTCCAGCCCCTGCCCAGGAATGTGCCAGCGTGGCCAGGTACACCCTTCCTCCAATAAGGTATAGTCCCCTAGTGAAGCCTATACCTTTCACATGGGATAAATAAATGTTTGTTGAGGAGGAGAAAGAGCAGAAGAGCAAACATGCCTCTGGAAACCCATGGTTACTACTGGTGAGTTTGTCCTGGGGAGACAGGATCTGAGACATGCTCAAGGGGAAGGGCTGGAGCACAACCTGCTTTGTGCCCCTAGAGGACACACGCTGTCTCTGGGTCACCCATGCTCTCTTTCTCTCTTATTCTTAGTCTTTAGCAATGCCATGAAAAGAGGAGCTTCTACAGAAGTGTGAGCACCCCAAGTCCCATTTTCCTTGAGGAGGTGGAAGGTGCTGAGATGTCTGGAGCAAGGATCAGCCTTTTGCCACCTGGCTGCATGAGCTGGCTCCTGACATACCCAAACCAACAAAATACTTCAAAAATACAGAAGGAAGGAAAGCAGGAAGACTTTAGGCATCTACCTCCAGAAGAGAACAGAGGATTTTCCAAGTTTTTTTTTTTTTTTTTTTTTTTTTTTTTTTTTTGCAAATTTTCCAGAGAGCAGCAGCTCCTGGCACTCTGCCCTGAGAGGAGCACGGTTTAAGGCACACCCCAACAGAAATGTTTTCTTTTCACTACTTTGCAAGCTTCCCTGATGGCACGCTGACTTCTCCAGCACCCGTCAGCTCCAGCATGAGTCATGCTGTGATCCTGGACACTGCCCTGCCCTGGGCTTGGGTCTTCAGAAATAGGAGTGAGCACAGAAACCAGCCACAGAGGATCCTAAAATGGAGAGAAGCAGTTGACCAGATAGTTGTATGTGAAACAATACCCTGAGAAGGCTGGTTGTATGGTCAGCCTTCTGTCCTTGGCAGTAGCAGCCACCACAGACAGGCTGCTGTCCAGTTTTGGCCTACACATACACACTGTTTTCCTGCTCGTGGTGAGCATGGACATGCCAGAAGTATGAGCAAGGTGTGAAGCAGATAAGGCCAACATGCCATAGGATGTCAATAGGGTGCATACTGCACAAGAGGGAGTTAGATTTCACCATCTCAGGGCTTGTCACCCATGGACAGCCAAGCCACTGTTGGCTGCTGGGCCTACAAAATGGTGGTCAGGTGCTGCATGCCAGGAGGAGGAACCCCATGCAGCTCAGCACAGCATGGCCATCCTCAGGTGAAGAGGAGCCCTTGGTAAAGAAAGGCAGTCTAATGAGGGAGACTGATCTAGTTTAGCAGATCTTCTATGTGCTACCAAGCATTCAAGCAGCGCAAGTGTAGGCGCTTGAGCTCCTCAATGCTCACCTCCCACAGCAGCCTGTCTGAAGGTGCTTTTCCCTACTGAGGTACCACTGGTGCTTCTCTCTGCCTGAAAATGGCTCCTTCCATAAATACCTACCAAGCATACGCACAGAATATACTGCAGGTTGCAAACTCGAAATGGCAGCAATTTCTTTCCTCTGTTTCTTTCATCTCGTAGACTAGCTGAAACACATCAACTGCTCTTCTGCCTTAAATCACTGAGTAACTTCAACAGGGCTCCTACTTTTTCTCCCCAAGTTTACAGGTCAAAACACTATTCTTTGTTAGATCAACTGGTATAGGCTGAAAAGTAGCCAGGGTTTGGGAGATAGTGGTTTCTTCCATCTGGAATGGAAGGAGCACAACTAATACATCTCTTTTGCAATATAATTCAATCAAAGAAGTTTTGTCTCTTTTTCTGACAATGTGTTGTAACTTTATGCATAGATCTGATTTTCACAATAGGTAAATACTGGGAAAAAAAGTGTGATGTTTTAGTTTTCACTAGTAATGGAATAAGCATCCTCAAAAGGAGCATTCACAGCCAAAAGTCATTTTGCCTTGAATATTATATATTTGTGACAAAACAAAACAAAACATGTACGTTCCAGACTGAAATCAGTTAATGAACATTCCTTGTCCAAAGAACATATACTTACAGCCATATTCAAAACCTTTTGAATTCTATGGGTATATCTTGGTAAGATCGAAATGGCCTTTGAAAGGATTCCTTTTAAAAATACAACAAAACATAGCCACAGGGCTGTTACTGATGAAGATTCCTCTTCATTATTTAAAATAATGATTGCAAACCCTTAACTCTTTTGCAGGCTCTTCTTCATTTGCTGTTGTAAGGAGCAAAGCAAAACTGACTGTGAATACTTGTCCACTTGTCCAATAAAGCCCAGGCAAGGTTTGTTAGCAGATACTCCAAATTCTACCAGGAGAGCTACGGCAGCTCTGGAACAGGGAACAAAAAATGTAATTGATTCTCACCCACTGCTGTAAATTCATTGTTTCTCTCTTGTCAGTCACTGTCACGGGTAGTGTAGGAGAATGGCTGAGAAGCAGATGGCTACATCTAATAAATTTTGCAGGCTCATTTTGAAACAAGTGAAGCAGTCAGCAGAAACCCTTCTGCCTGTGTTCATGTCACCGGCAGCACTGAAAACATGCTTGGCATCCTGCTGGTTGGTAAGCCGGTCAGGTAGGCAGTGCCAGCCTCTGCCAGGGATGGGGGATGCCACAGCCCGAAACACCTGATACAGCAGATCAAGTTTCTCCCTCCCTAGTACACATCCCCTGGCAGTGGTGAGCAGGGGAGGAACCTGGAGAACAGGAAGAAATAAAAAGAATGAGGAATCCATTCTTCCTGAGGCCACTTTGATGCTCCCTAACACAACTGCATGTAGGACTGCCAAGGACTCCTTAGTATTCATCAGCAATGAGAACTAATTGGCGGATCGTGCCGCTGGTAGTTCTGCTCCCCCAGCGGGACTTGCCCTCTTTCTTGCTTCCCGACAGCTCAGGCAACTATTCTCGGTGCTAGGTTGGGTAGGCACCACTAAAATGTTGGATATGCCTCAAGCAGCTTTTCAAAACGATGGCACTTCATTGTATGTATATATGCATGTATGCATTCTGTATGTATGCATTATTATTAGACAGGCAAGCTTTGCAGCCTTGCCAAACTCATGTTCTCTGAAGAGAGTGGAGGGAACCAATTTCTGTTTTCAGTGGAATCCAGAAAAGAAAAGAAAATATGTCTTCATGAATTCCTGCAAGTGAAATATTTAATATTTTCTGGAGGCAAAAGTTAGTTTTCTCACCTTTCTCCCATTTTGCTTTAGAAAGTAGTAGTGTATGCATATTCATGAGTATATGAAATTGATGGAGAATAATTATGCTGTTCCTGGTAGCAGCAAAAATGGTTACATTTTATTCACTTTCAGCCTGAGAACAGCTATGGAAATAGTCACTCAAATGTTAAGAAAATAATAATTCATCTGGTTTGATAAAGGATTCCTAAAGGTATCATGTGTCAGAGCAGTCTCTCCTTTTGGACGGTCTTCAGACAGTGGACTCAATTACCAATTTTATTGATTTTCTAAAACTTGCAGTTAAGCAGGTGAAGGAGTATTACACTTGTTTTTTCTTGGGACAGAAAGTCACAGGCAGTTCCATGTTGCAGACTAGTGCACATAGTGTGTAATGGGACTTTCACCAGTATAGCAAGATCTCACAGTTATCCATGGAAAGAAGGAAGAAAAATCAAACAAACTTTCAGAGCAAAGTCACTTCAAGATTACTTTTTTTTTTTTTTTTTTTTTTTCAGGTATGTGAATTTTTTGGATTATTTTTAAGCAATAACTTCACAACTAAACATGAACTTTTGTTGGTTTGCTCTATGTCTACATTCTAAGATAAAAACAAAGCATTTGGTTTAACATTCTTGAAAAGCTATTTTTGGCATGTATAACTAACCACAACTTGCAAATTTTATATTTCAGAATGCAACTCAACATTTCAAATGTCATTTAAATACTTTCAAGCATATAATCACTTCCAGGTTGTAGAATAGAATGCTAAACATTTTAAACAGAGAGCCTCTGCTGTGAAAACAGCCTTGAAGAAAATGTATATTGAACACCTTTTAATAGGGCAGCCTGCTCTAAGGCAGAAAGACCAAAGCACTGAGACACACAAAGCAAAACTTTCCATATGGGGCATCTCCCATGTTCTTAGAGAAGCCCAGGCCACTGTGCCAGATGTAATGGCCATAAACATAATTAATGCAAATTATGTATTGTTGCAGGAGGTTGGGTCTTCGAGGAACATGTCTTCAGTTCTGGCCTCTGCTTTTCCAGTCTGCTCCTAGCTGGGGAAGCATTAAGTATCTATGAAACGTGTCCTTCATACCTTCTCATTTACTTGAGTCTTCCTGTTAAACACCAAAGGCAGCTGGTACTTTCCACTTTCTAATGGTTACAAAGTAGGTGGCAATTTTAGAAAAGATCACCTTTCTCTAAGCTCATGTTCATAACTACAAGTATATTAGTACTAGAGGCGTTGTTTTGTGATATTGAACAGTTGATAACTGTCTCTCCACACACACTTTCCTCAGACTGAGGAAGCTAATCTATAACTTCAAAAGTGCCAATATATTCTACTATGCCCCAGCATTTTGGATTTACAGGTACGAGCACTTCCTTCCATAACTCCCCTTTCCTAACTGATAATATTTCGCTACTGATGTGAAAATAATGTACGATCTATTTCATAAAATAGCAGTAGGATTCAATGCCCACTGAATTTGCTTACTGCAAGAAATTATTCTCCTTTCTTTTCATGGGGAGACAAGTAAGACATGTTAGTGTATAATTTGCTTGCTTTCAATATCTCTTACAGATTGAGAGTGCACTTAACTATCGGTTGTGGAACCTTTGGAGACAGAAATATTTCTAGAAATACACAAAGTAGAAGGTATGGTGTTTTGCCACTCCCTTTGTGTATTTCTGCTATAGAAGCTATTTGGCCTATGAAAATAGGGTATGGCAAGAAAATATACTTGCAATCCTTCTTCCAGAATCAATACTTTGCTTCTACTACTGTAATTCAAGCACTGGCAGAATATGCAATTATTCTCACAAGGCAATCCTTGCCCTAAGAAAATTACTTTTCAAGGCCCTGATCCCACTTGGGCAATTCTACCCATGCAGCTTATGCTATTGACACCAGGGATACTCCTCTCCGGATGCAGTTCCTAGCAACTGGAAATCTGTTTCTTGGATTTGGACCCTTCAATATTTATTTGAACCACACTGCGACACATTTGCTCATGGTGGGTAACACATTACCCTGTATGAACTCCCACGGGCTTCAAGGAGTCTGTTCACAGCACACGGACACGTTCAGCAGTCAAAATCTGGCCTTGAGCACAGCACACATCATCACAGCAGAAATTCATTTTGAGCTGTGTTTGGGGAAAGCCCTGCGCATCTCCCTGCCTGACAGTTTGGTACTGCTTCCCAAATCTTCTCGATGCAGCGGCTCCCCTTTTGAGGCTACGCGAGTTGTCAGGAGTACAGGCAGCACATTTCTTACAAGCTGCTGTACAAAACTCTCCTATCATGGAAGGCTGCAAGCTGCTGGGTCCTGGTTACTGTGCTGCACTACTCCATTTGTGAGCCTTGGTGAGTTGTTCCCATGCGATGTGTGCTTTTAGGGCTCTGGAGTGAGATGTCAGGGGCTGTGGCTGAGGGATCTGTCACAAATAAGATCCTCCAAGCTATATTTATGGGAAACTCCATAGAACTCCATTGATTTTTTTCTTCTCGGTATTTCATTCAATATCATTTCATTCTAGAAGGACAGCAAAATAATAGGATTGCATGTCCCCTTTACAAGAATGTCATTTCAAGACAGCAACCGCTTGCTTTTAAAAGGATGTAGGCTCCCCTCAGCTGTTTTGTCTGAAGGAGGTAAGTGCACAGAAGCAGGTAAGAATTTCTGTATTCATTTTCAATGAAATGCTAGCTGCAGAGGGACAAAAGTGCTCATATGGCTGGCTCACTGTAAAACTTGGAACATATAGCATGAATATCAGTCCACTGGCCTAGTCAGGCTTCCCCAATTCACTCTCCAGGCAAGGCAGAGGAGGATGCCCTGAGCAGCTCTCTCCTGCTAGTGCAGCACAGATGAGATGAAAGATGAAAGAAGGAGGGATAGTGAGGGCAACAAGGAACTCACAAGGGAAGAGGAAAGCACAGCAGGGGCTTGGATATCTCACACTGGGATTTCAGCAATCAGCAGTAAGCATGGCCACTGGATGCTACTCTTTCATTTGCAGTGTCTGAGGTGTAGAGACATCAAGGAACATGAGCAAACAGCAGTATCTGCAGGCTGAACCACATCAGCTTTAGGACAATATCCCTGCATATTTCATTCCATGGAAACTATCCTTTTATTAACATTTCCAGAAGGGATCAATGGCAGATTAGCTTATCATCACTGCCCCCCTGCCCCATAAGTTACACCCAACTCCTCACACTTTCACTCCAGTCTATTGATTACTGGTGCCACCTTTCTCTTGCTCACCAGCCAAAGGCAAGAATCCTTGGACTAAATAAGTCACTTTGTCTCTCTTCATCACTTCTCCAAACACCAGCATTTAATATTTCGGGTAGGTGAGGTCTTCCCATGGGTGGATGCGGGTGCAACATTGTGCATGTTCTGCAGCATGGTGCGTGCCTGGGAACAAGCCTCAGCTCTGCCTCGGGGCGGGCAGGTACAGTGATGCCTGTACATAGGACAAAGCAAATGAAACAGAATATTTCACAGCTATTCAATATACAGTTATGGGCACAACCAGTTTGGTGTTTAGGGTTATTCTGACACAGACTCATGGTAAAGCTTATTAAAACAGACAAGGCCAAATGAGACCCACTTTTCTCTTTCACTCACCTGAGACCACAAAGCACTGAGTTCCCAGCTTTGGTGTACGTATAACCACTAAAAATGATCCACACCTTGACCATTTGTCCCATTGTTAGTTCAGGGCTTGCAAATTTGCAAAAGAGAACTGCAGCAGCAAAGCAGCACTGTTGTAATTCCTTGTGAAGATTGGAACCTGTCCTACTTTTTTTTCTTTTTTTTCCCCCAAGTCAAGAAAGTAAATATAGAAAGAACTCCACAAGAAATGTTGAGAATTATGTTTCTATAAAAGAATTTCCAGAAAGTAACAGGTGACTAATATTACTGATGCAACATGAATATAATAGCTGAATCTCAGCAGTAAATCACAATCATGATACCTATGCCTTAGGGTATTAAGACGTGATGTAAACCTGAGAGCTTTAGAGACCTCTGATCTGTGTTCTGTTACAGGGATCTGAAAGCGGTGTCTCATTAAAATGAGTGGAAAAAAAAAAATGAAATAACACTTGAGTCTTTAAAAAGCTGATGCTTTCTGCCACAAAGAAAAAGATATGTTCTTATCAGATTACTGATGTAATCATGAGCCTGCAGCATGAGATCTTGACAGTGTGCTATTGTGCTAAAATCTATATGAAAACTTTCTGGACTCTTTAAATTTTTAAGCAGAGCTTCAAGCAAAGGAAAAAATTACTTGGGGTGGCCACCACCAGATGAAATGACACATTTCTTTCTAGGACAATAATCCAGCTGGTTCCAACTGCACATAAGGGGAGAAAAAATCACTGTGAGGAAAATCAGGCACTGGAGCAGATTACCCCGGGCTGTTGTGCAACCTCCATCCTTGGAGGTTTTTGAGACCCGACTGTATGAAAACTGAGCAACCTGGTCTGATCTCAGAGCTGATCCTGCTTTCAGCAAGAGGTGGGACTAGGGACTGATCTTCTGAGGTGCATTACAGCACAAATGTCTTATGTTCAGTTTTGGAACTGCATCTGAGTAATGCCTGATAATCCTGCTTTGTGGTGATTTTATTTTATTTTTTAAAGTAGAAAGGGGTTGTCCTTTTGTATGGGGAAAAATGAAACCTTCTGAACATTTACATGAAAATGGAAGGTGTGGGAGTGTCAGCTGCACCCAGCTGAGCCTTCTGGCTAGGGTGGTGGCTCCAGAGGTAAGACACCCAGCTTCAGGTCCCTGCCGCATGACTCAGAGTAGAAGTTTGCACCCTACACCACTCCAGATGGGTTGCAAATGGCACACCATGCTGTTCGAATAGGGGTTTGAATCAGCTTGCTAACCACCCAAGCGTGGCTTGGGGACCAAGTCCAGAGCCACCCCTGAATCCAACAGCGATCACTGCACACCAAGGTCACCGTTGCTGATTTCCTCCTTCTCCTCACTACACCACTGGCATGACCCATTTCTGGAAGATAAGCAGAGCATGGGATAACAGGAGATGTTAACACCTAGACTGGCTCCTTGGCCACCTCGGAGCCAGCACAGGGGGCTGCAGAGGCCCCTAAGGGGTGCCAGTGTTTCCAAAGCTTCTCTGCACTCCCATGCGGTGCCATCGGAGGCTGGCTGTAATGCACGGAGCCAAAACCCCTGACTGCTAATCCTGCCCCCGAAACAGTCTCCTTCTGCGGCCTCAAGCAAAGCATTTCACCCCTCTGTTGCAACTTCTCCATCTGTAAAATTGGGATAATAACGTTTTGCTAACTCGTAGGAGTGCTGTGAACTTTAATTAAGGCAGGGTTTGTAAAATGCTTTAATGAGAGAAAGCACTAAGAACGAGTAGATTATTTGGTTAAGCTGGCTATTGTGGTGCTCCCAGACTTGCCCAAATAACTCAGGATCTGTGTGTACACACTGCAGATTGTTATCCTGCAAGCCTTCAAAGATAAGCATTGCAGGCCTTGGGTCTTGGGCAGACAGCATTAGGTCTGGGAGCTCTCCTTCCTATGTGAGTGTGCAGCACCTCCACTCACTGCCAGCCTCATTTTCCTTTATTTTGCAGGCAGGAAACTACTTTGATTTACTGAGAGCAACCTTAAAATGAGTTACAGAGCTTGACAGTGGGGTAGTCTGCAGTACTGAGAACTGAGTGCAGGATGTCCTTTCCAGTCCTTTTTTTCTGGGGGTAGTGGAAGCCACAGGTACATACATAAATACAACCCACTTTCAGAAAGCACAGATGTTAAAACAGCAGTTCATACGTGTGCTCATGTGTGTGTATATACACATACATCTAACTCTGGAAGAAATCTTAGCATTACAGGTAGAAAACTGAACCACTTCTGCATTGTGACAGCAGGTATTATGAGCTGACAGCAGCACATCCAAACACCTTTTTCTCTGCATGTGGGCAGGAGTTACATTTTGTGGCAGGGCTGCATGCTGGGGTTTGCCCTCTGCCTTGTTACTCGCCCAGGGAGGCCGAGATAGTTTCTGGGAGGGATGCAAGCAGCGCCTCTGCAGTGAGCATTGCCCCACTTGTGTCTCCTGATCCTCAGACGTGCTCAGGCTTCATGCCACTCTTCTCCACAGGCTGGGAAGCCGGCCAGCTTGGCTTTGGGCATCCAGCCCCACTCTTGAACAGCATGGACCTATTCAAATACAGTATCATGCAGGTATAAGTCTGTCTGGACACTGCCCTTTGCCTTCCACCTTGCAGCAGGCAGTGGGTGATAACTCTCTCTGTGACTCTCATGTCCTTTTTTTTCAGTTCCTTTTGAACTTTTGGGCCAGGAAGGAATTTCCTGAACTGAACATCTGAATAGATGAATGAAGAAAGGTGCCTGCAATAAAGGCAGGGCATTGGGCTGGATGGGACTTCAGTTCTGACAGCAGAAGGTAATTCAGGTCCACACTGTGCCTCTGGTCTTTCAGACCACCAGAGGCAAACAGTCACAGGGATGCAGCAGTGGGGACCCTTCCCAGTCCACTTTCGGGCTATTGAGACAGAGGTATAGGTGCAACTGCAGCCATGGCTGGGGACCGGGGCCCTGCTCTACTCCCTCCTGGCATCCCCCAGGAGCACCAGGAAGGAGCAGCCCCCCCCAGTTAATCAGGCTGGAGCAGTGGCTGGTCCTGCAACTCTGTATTCTTCTCTGAGGAAGATTTAATCAGTTTGGCTCTTAATGCCAGCCTGTTGCTCTCTGGCCAAGGATTATTTAAGCTATTATTGAAATATTGTGCTCAGACTTCTCTTACGGCGAGTATTCACAGAAACAATGCTCCTCTTTAGCTGAGCAAATAATGTGGAGCTGTTTGTTTTAGACAGAATTCCACATATTCATTTTATGTTACTTTCACACTGCTGGTCAGGAACAATGATACTTGTCCAGTGCTAGAAATAATTACTGGGAATCATATTTTGGTGACATTTCAAGCAAGCTTCTACGGTGGAAATCAGCTTGCAGCATTGCCAGTTCCTAGGTGATTCTTTAGGAAATCGCCATCCAGCTGGCTTCGGGGTTTTGCACTCTGACAAGTGCCAGACTTCCTCGCTGTGTTTCCATTCTTTAAATTTTAACCATGTTTGCAAAATGTCAGACATCGAAAGCAGTTTTTCTTTCAACAGCTAAGAAAGATTATTGTCTGGAAAGATCGGAAGCCACTAATCTAGCTAAATCCATGCTGCTTGTTCCCTGCCTCCATCGCAGACACCTTGGCTCCCAGGTATTCTCAAGATTAAGCAACCTATTCTTTTAAATTTTAAGCATGACTGCTCAGAGCAGCTGATACAGAGTCAGAACAGACCGAGACTAATGAATGTAAATGTTTGCTGCTGCTTCTCAGTTTGGATACCTGACATGGTATACCTGGACACACGTCTCAAAGGAGGCCTGCTTGGTACAGCCTGAAAAATCAGGCTGCTGAAGTGAGCTACTAGTCAGGCACAGCAAATTAGTCGATGCTACCGATAATTATGATCTTACAGCAAAGTTCTTGAGAAGTACTTTTTTTGTTTTTGTTTTTTTTTTTAAGTGCTCCTGAGAAACACCTTGCTCCCTTTTCTCATTTGTGTGTTTTTAATAAGGGTTTCTGAAAGATATTTCCAAAGTCTTGGAAGAATAAGAGAGCTCCACTTGCTGCCCCACTTAACAGAATATTTGCACTTGTTAGGATTCGTCATGCATTCGAAAACTATTGTGCGGCAAATCCAATAATCCAAATTATTGTTTGTTAATCCAATTAGGCATTTAATTAAACTGTACAAAGTCCAACAGGGATGTGGGGTTTTATATCTGCTATTTGGTTTGTTTTATTTTATATATTTTGTGTGTTGTCAGAGCTCTAGCTCAGAAAAATAAAGGTGCCCACAGGCTGGCATACTGAGCAGGTAGCTCTCAAACATTCCCATCACTTTTCCCTCAACAGTCAAACCAGGCAAAATTGCAGATCCTGTCATGAGCAAAGGCACCTAGTCCATTCCTCGGCCACCGTCATGGGCCCTTCTGTGTATGTACTTCTGTTTCCTTGTGACCTTCAGCTAACCTTTTGAATTTGGCCAGAATAGTCCTATGGGATCTGGGCCCAAAATGGTGTGAAAGCTGTGTTACATAAAATAGCAAAGCCCAAGAACAAGACAAGAATGACAGCTCTCCTGTGGCCACATGCGGGAATGGAGAATGTTCCTCTTCGTGTAGGAGGTGAGGGACCCATGCAATGCCTCGTCCTCCTGCACAGAGACAAAGGGAGGCAGAGGACCAGGCTGTCCAAGCAGAGCAATCTGATGAATTGATCCATCCTGATGTGCTGCTTGCTGGTTAGCACAGGCTTCGAGCTAGCAAACAACTTCACTAACAGCTGAGAGTGCAACCTTTCCATTTCCCTATGCACAAAAAAAAAAAAAAAAAAAAAAAAAAAAAAAAAAAAAAAAA